>NC_040897.2:7250794-7550794 GCF_900634795.4 Betta splendens | reverse complement strand
CGCGTGAGGACAGCAGTTAACGCGCAGAGACGCGCCGTCCGAGCCCCATGTGGGAACCGAGGGATGCCACAGTCACGCGTGACTCAGGAGGATGTCCTACTTTCCTTGTTCCTCGCGCCGTGATCGCTTTTCAGCGGTCGCTCGCGCGGTGATTCCTCCGCGCGTCATCAGGTGGCAGCATTTAGGTAGATTAGTGTAATTGTGTGTGAAAACGTGCTGTTGATGTTTATCTCACCGACTTACACGTTCAACAACAATTAAAAAAAGCCACGAAGAACAATATTTAAGACTCATTTACTAAAAGTGTGACGTTGTCGTCTTAGTAGGAAGGAGTCAAACTTCACTGATCATGTGTAAATGAATCATTTCCCACACTACGACCGACTTCACGCTAAGTCCGCACACGCTCTATTTGTCGCGCCGTCAGCTGAGGATTTGCACCGGAAACCCGCCTCTCATCTGCGCGAGGAGCACCTGTGTGACTCACCGGCGGGGAAGTGACGTCACCGGCGCGCGGCCACTGCAGCACGCGCTCCGCCGCTCAGGAGCCCAGAAGACGGAGGCTAGAAGCTAGAAGCGCGTTTCCTGGAAGCTCGCGACCTTCTTGTAAAGTCCAACGCGGGGGATCTCACGTCAAAACGTGTGAATGTCGTAATTGTGTCTGATCCGTTAAAGCGGATGGAGTATAAATTCAACAGAAAAATTATCTTTAATAGAAATATTAAATACTTTAAATACATTTCTGCACACAGAAACTAAACTGAGGTGTCATTTACATGAGTTAAGTAAATGATTGTGATTCCTGTAACGACGGCAGCAGCGTCCAAGGTCCCCTGATGCCGTTCCACTGTAGCTGCACACAGTAATGCTCTGTTCATGTGAGTTGCTAATGAAGCCCCAGAGATCCGCAGTGAGTAAACCTCAGGCCTCGCTTGGACTGCTCCGCGTCCCCTTAATTAACCTTAGCCTTTGAAGATACTTACACTTAATTGGAATATTTCTATTTCATTTAACTTTTGCCTGGACAAAGACTTCAGTAATGAATACAGTATGAAGTGGTCCTTGTTTTTACTGGCGCACTGAGTGCGGGTGCTTCCACCACCCCTGTAGGTATTATATACCATAATATGGTGCTTTCAGTTTTGCTTTCACAACAGAATCAGCCCAGGTACCCAGCAGGAGTCATTACTGTACAGCGCTGCCATCTGCCCAGCTGCAGGCCCGAAGCGGAGAAGCAATGCAGCGGGATATTGAGTTTGGTGCAGAAGTGGACAAACGCTGTTCTCGTGCAGCACACACACACAGGCTGTGTACTGGAAAGCTGCATTTCAAAGGCGTTCGATTAATAATTAAAGGCCGACGCCGTGAGTCAGAGGAGGGCAAATAAAAGTACAGTACCGCACAGCGAGCACAACGATTAAGGTGGGATGCATCATCATGGAGAGGGCGTCACCTTCGGCGCTCAGTAGATAATAGGATGCAGAGTGATAATAAAGATACTGGAGTAAAACCCTGTGATGTAAACAAGGTGATGGAGGAACCTTGGTTCACCCTGGACGGTGTTTAATGCTACTGTACATGACCCCACATGGTAAAAGATAGGAAGGAGGTCAATGAATAAACACAAAGTGTTGGTGCAGGGATGTTTGCTACACCTAAACATCCTGAATTTAAAAGATGGCTCCTCGGCAGGTGACGGATTCTAAACACGCTGCAAGAAATGATACAACTGCTTTAAAAAAAAAATGAGGCAAAGAGTGGAAATTGTGACCGGGCCAAGTACGTGCCCGGACTGGCATCCAGCAGAACACAGGTTGTTGCAGCGCAGCCTGCCAGTGAGGCGCTAAAAGGATGAACGTGTCCTCGCACGGCGCTGGTATCGTCTGCGCCCGGGAGGACGGGATCAGCGCCGAGCTCCGCGACGAGTGGGCGATCGCAGCGATAGCAGCGATAGCAGTGCTCCCTCCGGGGGGAACACGCTGGCTTCCTGCAGCTGGGTGCTGGAAAGGATGGAGTCCACAGCGCTCACGCTTCCCCGCACATACGCGCTCCCTCTTTGGTGGAATATTTTATGCAGACGCCATAATAATAAGTCTAATGCGGCAGATGACAAATAAAAGAGGCTCCTCCGCCGTTCATCCCGGTTTGACAAACTGTAGCCTCTCGGGAGAGATCAAGGCCTTATCAATGCCCGGCATCGCGACTGTCATTGTCTTCATCACTGTGGCGGCGCCCCATTTTTAGATGAAAGCGAATCCCGTCGAGATGCCGCTTGTTTGGCGTCTGAATCCAAGAATACAAAGCGAAAAGCGCAAATTATGCTGCATTTTCAAGACATTTCAAATATAAACTTTACTTTCTCTCTCTCTCTCTCTCTCTCTCTCTCTGGTCTTTGCGTCTATCTACCCGTAATGCTAATTTTAAGTCGCTTTATTCTCGCCTTACTTGAATTAACATGTTTCCACCGAGTGACAAAATGTGCAGACTAACGGGCGTTTTTTTTCAAACAGGAAGTAGCAACCCCCTCCTTCCCCCTGCAGCCGTGTCAGCACTTTGCGCTTTCGGCGCCATCACTTCCCTTTTCGCCGGGCGGCGAACAGAACCCCGTCCAGGCCGACGCGGGCCCGCGTGCACGTGCGCTTCTGTTCCTCCGTGCACACGGCAAAAGGAGGAAGCCGTCCGCGAATGACGATCACCAAACGGGCAAGTAGGTCAGTGCGAGCGGGCAGACGTCACATGGCTTCTGGGCTCAGACGCTGGTAGATACCTGCAAGCACTTCAGATCAACTGATAGTATGAGAAGAGAAAGAAGAAGAAATGCTGCCATAATAAAGGTCATCTTCCTGTTTTCCTTTCCCTCTTTGCAGACGCCATGACTCAGTATTTAGAGCCACAACAGGGAATCAAAAGCTACACAATTAAAGCTGTAAGGTGGAATATCATTTCGCAGCCGTCCCAATCTGTTGTGCCGGTTGGCAGGAGCACCTCCTTGGCTCTGCGGCGCGTCCCTATTGATTTTTCAGGCCTCTCTCATCTGATATGTTGACAAGAGGCGAATACATAAAGTGAAGTGAAATGATGCTGTTTTGTTTGGTTTCAGCGACTCAGCGAATCCACTGTTCACCTGAAGGGAGGAGAAGGGAGCCCAATGTGTCTCTTTTAATCAGCGGATGCAGCTTTTAATGCGATGGTAAAGGTGGTAGTCAGCCACTAAAGGGAGTTTTCACCTTGCTGTACAGTAACTGTGACTTTAACTGCTGTGAATTTGTGGCGTCTTAAAATTTACCAGGAATGTCTATGAATTAAGACGTGCACTGTAACGAGGACGTTCGGTCCCGTCCAGCGAGCGCCGAGCAGGATCATCCGTCGTCTTCGATCGGGACAATGACCCCCAAACGCACGCCCGGCCTGTGTCAGAGCTATTTGTCTAAGAAGGGAAGTGATGGAGTGCTGCGTTAGGTGACCTGACCTCCGGCGTCGCCCGGGGAGCCTTGGGGAGAGCGACCGACAGAACCCCGGCTCGCCTGGGAAGTCCTTCAGCGGAGCTGGGAAATCCCTCAGGTGGCTGAGAAAGACGAGAGGGCGCGAAGCTGTCAACAAAGCACAGGGCGCCTGTGATGAGGAACCGGCTCGCTGCCGCCGAAGGTAATAAAAATACAGATAAGAGACGGCCCGCGTGCCTTTGGCCACTAAAGGAGGCGTAAAGGTCCTGGTATCGCTCTCGAACAATGGCGTCACGTTTGTCTCCACCGGCCCCAGAATGCACCTGTTCCGGCCGCCTTCCAGTTTGTCTCTCTCCATTAGAGATGTGATGTCCTGGAAGGAGCTGAGCCCAGACTGTGCGCAGACACTTTTATTATTCATTACATTTCAGCGGCGTCTGGCCTTGCTGTCGGCGCGGGCCGAACCCCCCGCGAATACGAACGACCTCTCCATATGATTTATATGTCAATCACAAAATCAAATTGCAGCAAAGAAAGTGTATAAAACAAAAAAAATGCCTATTACCTGAACCCAAACTGAAAAAAGTGCTATGAATGAGCGTAACCACATGTGTTTCAAAATTCTAAGCAAACAGTTGACAGGATGCCGAACACACGGGGGTTTTCTCTTTCGCTCTAAGTGGTGACAGGAAGTAGAGCAAAAGGTGTGGGAAATGAGATGTGAGCGGGGTTTATAAGGTTTATGAGGTGACTCATCCAGCGAGGGGTTAAACGTGCATTTTTTTTTTTTTTTGATTTTTTTTTTTTTTTAACACGGAGCTATTTGTGGCCCGACGCTTCACGCGCCAGACACACGCGCAGCATGGAGATGCTTCTCTTTCTATTTCCTCAATTCAACTACATGGCCCCGAAGGAGGAAGCGCACTTCAAAATGCTCGGTCCAGAAGACTTGCAAGCGCCGAAGATGAAGGACGGCAGCAGCAGCAGGTGAGCGCGTGAAACAGACGCTGACTTCAGCTGAGGACCAGTCATTTTATGGTGCTGATGAACGTGTTTGGTTTAGTGATAAGAGGTTAAGGGCCAGTTTCTTCTCCAACAGACGGGTGTTTGACTGATAGCAGCATGATACTGACAGGGGGGGTGTTTTCATGGGTTCTGCACTAATAGACAGCACGTTGCAACACGTAACTTCTCTTTGAACGCCGGCGTGTGATTTCCAGCGTTTCCCGAGCCACTTTAGAAAAGTGTCTGCGAGCAGCAACGGCCCGATAAGTTGCTGATGCGGCCGATAGCTGTTTGTGGAACCTGACGCGTTTCTCTGCATTGTTCGCAGGCTGAAAGACAAGGAGAGGAAGAGCCGACTGAGCCTTTTTCTCACCAAGTCGGGCTCTCATGAAAACGTCAGTCCCCAGAAGAAGACAAATGCTGCAACCAGCAAGTGAGACGGGGTGTCATTAATTTCATATTCGGCTCAGTGTGTGTGTGTGTGTGTGTGTGTGTTGTTGTGTGTGTTGTTGTGTGAGTGGTGTGCGCCTCCACCGCTCATTGCACACGTCCATGTATAAAAACATGAGATCCCGACGTCTCGCGGAGGGGATCCGGAGCGTTTCCTGCTGCATCATTAGGAGAGGCCTGACTGCGTCTGTGCTTCCATTGCAGCATCCCACCGGAAGCAGCGCTGCAGTGGAGCGACTCCTTTGAAGAGCTGCTGAAGCACTCAGGTCAGATCATTGCCCCCCACCCGCCACCACCCCCCAAACCTTCTCGGACGCGTTGTTTCAAACCGCCTTTTCCCGCTGTCAGACACTTTGCTGCATTTGAATTGTGAGCTGAGGGGGCGATCAATAGTTAATGAAGAGAGGGAGGGGGCGGGGGTTTCACTACATCTTTTAATGCCTGTTAGCGCAGGAACTTTGCAACTTCCTCATAATGACTGGAGCTGCTCTTTGGCGCCGCACTGAAAGCGCTGCTGTCTATTGTTAATGTCGCCCAGTGACGACAATACCCGTCCATTTACAGTGTGTCCTTTATAGTGGCTCTGGGATGAGGAAGCTGTCTGGTCTATTCCTTCTCAATACATACTTCTACATCAAATGTCATCTGCTTTAGCTGATTCTCCTCATGCATCGCCGTGAACTCACAGTCTTGTCTTTGTGTCTGTGCATCAGATGGAATAGAAACCTTCTCCCAGTTCCTCAAGACAGAGTTCAGTGAAGAAAACATCGAGTTCTGGTTGGCCTGTGAAGAGTACAAGACTATCGATTCCAAGACAAAGCTGCTGTCCAAAGCCAAATATATTTATACAGTATTTATCGAATCGGAGGCCCCTAAAGAGGTACGGAATGTTTATTTATTGTGCGCTCCGTGAATGCGTGTAGCGCTGCAGCATCGGCTATAAAGGCTCAAACAACCCCCGAAGATTAGCATTTTCTTCGGCTGTGGGAGGTTTAAAATATTTATGTCACTGTAATAAAACTATCAGTGGGCGAGTGTCGAGGAGCTACATAGTCATGAGCCTGCGGCGGGCTGACCTTTGTGAGCGCCCGTCGGGTCTGGCAGCGCCGGGGGGTCGTGCATCCAGCGCACGCGCCGCTGCAAAGCAGGTCGGCTGCTTTCTGTCGGGGACGGATGAGGTCTGAGAGGCGGCCGCTCCGTCTGAAAGGTGACGCGACCGCCGCCGAGGCCGGCGGCGGGTCCGTCCGTTATAGCCCCTGGTGTCTGCTTTGAGGTTTTGAGGCTTCTTTGCACAATGAGACCCGAGAGAGAGAGAGAGAGAGAGCGAGCGAGCGAGAGCATCACCCACACACTTTCAGTTAAAGATGAATGTATATGCGAATACGAAAGGCGCCGCAGCTCATGAGCGCTGACGCCAACTTGGGTGATTTGAGGGGGAGCGTTGGATGGAAATGACTGAGCTCCAGTGCTGCTGATGGTTGATGCTCTACATGTGTGAATGTCAGCTTTAGGGCGTTACAGACTCCTAACAGTGCATCCAGAATGCTGTGCAATTGTCTGTTTGAAATTCAGCTGATGATCTGAATGATTAGGGTCACGTGACGCCAACACCAACACGAGCTCAACCACATAGAAGTTCTGGGGGGGTTTCCCTCGCTCGTCCTCACCTCAGCAGAGCAAACCTGCCTCCGTGGGACAATTGTGCCCCGCGTTCGTTCTGCACTGAATCCGAAATGGCGACGCGAATGGTAAACTTCCACATCTAGTCCCGTGTTTGGCTCACCGCGCTCCTGCTTCCTCTCACCCAGGTCAACATCGACCACGACACCAAGACGGCCATCCAGAGGGAAGTGGCGCGTCCCACCAAGAGCTGCTTCGACGCCGCGCAGGTGAAGATCTACAGCCTGATGAAAAGGGACTGCTACCCCAGGTTCCTGGCCTCGGACCTTTACCTGCGCCTCACCAGGAGGAAAGGGCCCGGGGCCACCATGTTCCGCCGGAGGTCACGGTCCTGCGTGTTTAACGAGCGCGGCGAGGCCACGGCCGAGCCCTCGGCCTGGTAGCGGCAGGCCGGCCAAACTGCGAAGCCCGGGCTTTTGTAGGAGACCATCCTAGCGGAGCACAGATTGCATTATTTTTCTCTTACCGCAGGTGAAATGTGTGAGATTCGGTTTAACGGCGTCCTTAAGTGAAAAGACGAGGGCCGGTGCCATTTAGGTGTGGGACTCAGACGGCACATGCACGCCGGCCTCCTCGTTGAACTTTGATCAGGAAGGCGTGAATCGGCGGCGGCCGCGCGGTTATCTGAAAACGCCGGCCGAGCTTCAGCCGCTCGGAAGCGAGCGCCGCCGCCGTTAGATGAAGGACTCAAATTATTCTGCAGCAGCTGGAGCAGCAATCTTTCAGTTGTCTTCCTCGGAGGCAGCACACAGCTTGTGGAGGGAACTATCTCTCTCCCTTTTTTATTTTTCTGATGATTTCTATATTTTATCAAAGCTCGCAAATCTTGAATGACAATAGGATGTTTGGAGGCAGGATCTCAGACGAGGCGCCGCTGACGGAACCCGGCCCCAGAACGGGCTGCCGCGCCGAGACCCCGCTCCTCTAATTGCACCAATCCAGACGCATCTCGTTAAATTTGGCCACCTCTCATTAAAACGCCCAATCGCTGCCGCGACAACCTGCGGCGGAGGAACCTGCAGAGACGTAGATCTGTCACCTGTGCTGTTCACTCAAACCTGTGCCATTCTCATCTGTGGGTATCGCATACTAATATTGCACTGTAATAACTCTGACTGTTGTTTTGTCCAGTTTGCCACCGTTATAATAATTATAATAATTTATCTTCGACAACTCAGATCCCTGTCTGTTGTGAAATGTACATACTGTAGTCCTTCCAATAAAACGTTTTCTTTTGAAAATCGCCTTAATGAGGTCTTTACATTGCACGTCCACAGCTGAATGAGACAAATGGAGCTGTAATGTGTGCATATTGCACTGGTGGTGGTGGTGGGGAGGGCTGCCTATTCGAAATCTCTGAAAAATTAATAGACTTTATCAACTCACACCACACTGCACAGAATTATTCATGCTGCCATACATGTAGGCACCAGCTCCGCTCCTTTTTTTTTTTTTTTTTTTTTTTACAAAGACAAACACTCATTAACTATGAAAAGTGTCAGCGATGCTGCAACAATATATACAGTGCTGGTAATAATCCCAGCACCGACGCGGACACGGCGGCGGACCCGCAGGGCCGGTTCGGCTTGTTAACCTTTCACGCACTCCTGGTTGCGTTTGGAGGAAGAAAACGCATCCCGACACATGTTGTGTCATTTTACAAATCCCTCACGGCTCCTGTTAATTATGCATCCGTCCTGACGGCGCCCGCCTCTCGCTGTCTCTTGCACAAATACAGAGGAAGGGGGGGCGGGCGGGGTGTAATGATGTGCTAACAAAGGTAGAAGCTCAGCTGGTCTGCCAAATTCATCACCGCCTCAGATTAGTTGCCGGCAAAAGAATTGGCTGGCAGATTTCTGTTTCGTCCCCGCCGGTATTTAAATTTGGGACTCAGACCGAGAGCCTCTGAAATCGTCCGCAAGTGAGAGATGGATTGTGAAAAAAAAGAAAAAAAACCCTCTGAAGGGAAACAAAGCAGTAAGAAAGCAGTTTGTCTGGAGATATGAGGCTCGCAACGGCGGCGCGAGCGCATTAAGGCAAGAAGACCTGTTGTTGGCGTCTGATACAGTTTTACACAGATTTATTCGAACAAAGAGGCTCTTTTTGTTTCGGAGCCGGAGTCTGTCAGGGTTTTGCACTCTTTGCGCTCTGGCCTCACGCTTTCAGACACGTGCCATTTTCCCCACCGACGCCCGACGTCAGATGTTCTTCTAGTTCACTTTACGAGAGACAAATTTATGAATACTGTAAATTTGCCAAGTCCTGAGTTCATACGGCACATCGAGCTGTGAAATGTGCCGGCGCTGTTGCTCGGCCTAGATATTGACATGCCCAGATAAATTTCAGCGCGGTCCACACAGGAGGCTGTGCTCGGTTGGAGAGTCTCAAGGTTAAAGGGAAGGTGCTACTGTCAGTTTTACGCCCCGGACTTCAGCAAGTGTTCTGAGCGTGTTTGGAAACTTCTGTTTATGCAGGAGGGGGGAAAAATGGACACATTCTCACCATTGAATATCTGGAGGCCATACAGGATTATTATCCTGAAGAATCATTTCCAGAGGATGGAAGAATGCTTCACTCTTGCATTGTTTCCTATTGATAAGGGAAAATATGATAATAAACATTTGCTGCATTAACAATGCAGCTTAACTGTGTTACTAACTCAGGCTGTTTTTACTTTGGTTCAGAGCTTCAGCCTAGAGTTTATTTGATTTGATATATTATTTATGGAGCATCAGATAGTACATGAAGTTTACTGCTCAACGGGTAAAAGTAAGCTAGAATAGAAAGATAGGTCACTTTGGTCCCCGGGCAAGTCAAGAGAAAGCGATAAGAGAGCTTCTAATTAAAGCGAATGCAATCAAATACGTCCAGTGGCTTGAAATCTGATTCAAATCACATTTTGTTTCCTTCTCTAAACAACCAGGTCTCCTGAAGCTTCTGCGGCAAATCCCCTTCACGCTGCGCTGAACAAGGCGAGCCGGAGCCGCAGCGGCAGCGGCGTCAACGCTGACAGAGACAGGCGGACGCGGGGGAAGGAGGCGTGGGCGGGACTGGAGCGCCCCCCTGTGGGCGGAGGAGGAAGTGCAGGTCGCCGTGAGGCCGCCGTGACCTGCTGTGTAAGCGGAGCATCACAGTGGATGCGTGGCAACAAATCAGTGAGAGCTTTGAAGCTGGGCTTTTGGGGAGACACTGTTTTTTTTTTCAGGGTAACTTTGCCCCCGGAAAGCGAGCGTGAGCATCACACGGGTCTCGTCTGCAGACTTCTCGGCTGTGGCCTTTTTTGAAAATCAAATTCCTGGTGCTGGTGCGTCCGCACGCATGCAAATAGGGGCAGCCCGGGTGTTTTCCATCACCTATTAGGATTTACATGCTTTGGTTTTGTTTGAGCCAATGGCGTCGGCGCCGGTGGTCAGGAAGGTCAGCGCAGGGTACCGTGCTTATTATGGGACATGTGTTTTCACACCCTGTCCACAGCCAGCAGACCCACAGGAATCACACACGTGGATGTAAATGTTATGTCACCAGCGCTGAACCTGACCAGATAAAGCCTGATGCAGATTCACCAGCCTCGGCCTTCGTCGGACTACCTCCCCGATGCGCTGATCGGCCGCTATTCAAACAAAGACGCACGTCCCATTTCAGATAAAGGATCCACTAGATGTGAATGAGCTCCAGGGACACTTTGCGTAGTGCTGCGGCAAATAGCCAGTGTTTGCATGTTCACATGCATGACAATGATTTTCTCACAATTTAGCCGAGCTTTCAGACAAACTCCCCTCCGTTGTCCCACTAAAATCCATTTCACACAAAGCTTATTAGACCGAACCGAACAACAAACAGCTCTCCAACTAAATCGGATGCAGCGGGAGCTACGAGTTCATTCAAAAAACCCAGTAGGTAATTGGGACTGTACTTATTACTGGGATGAGGGTGACAGGTTTCCATGGATTAGCAGAAGTCCTGTTCAAAGCAGCACATCCACTTTAAATGAGGCCTCAGCCATGCGCTTGTGTTATATATACTGGGGCCTATACTGTAGCTCTCTGTTGATCCAGGAAGTGGACACGCACATAAACAAGTATCATTTCTGGCCAGCGATAAATCAGCTGAAGGTGTGAGGCTCATTAATAAACCAGCGCTTGTTTATGCTTTTGTTATTGTGATGAATAAGGAACATTGCAGATATGCAAATGGAAGGGTGGCCAGTCTTTTCCTTAATAGTGAATTTGTTTATGGCTATTTGTTTATGGTCAATATATTTCCTGACCATTGCACAGTCCCAGAGAGGCACTTCTCTCGTCGTTATCCTCAGCGTAAATCCCCCGTTTGACGAAGAAACGAGGTGCTTGGTTTTTGTGGACTGGTTTATCTAAGTGCACATGTTCGCCGGCATCACGCTGTCGCGCGCACGTTCACCAGTGAGGTCATCTTAAATCACGGCGGCGACAGTCGAGGGACGCAGGAGGATGCCCAGTCTCTCCCAGCAACGCTTTGCATGCACATTTCCATATATTCCATTCATGTTGGGGGGGGGTCATTTGGATTTGTTCAGCCACTTGACTCTCTCATTTCTAAACAATCACAACCCCATCTTCAGTCTGGCAGGATCTTATCTCTGTCTCTCTCGGTAGAGGACGTGGAGATGGCGATAAAGTGAGTTACTGCATATTTGATTATTGGGCCTTTACCATTTTCAGCAGGCAGCAGCTTAAAAGCAGCCATGTGGAAAATGCCAAGGAGGTTTTCACTCACTGTAAGTCTCACTTTGAATTGTGCCTTTGCTCCTGATGGGGCTGTTAGTGATTGAAAAATGCCTAACTGACACTTTTATTGCATAGCTGGACAGGTGGAATGTGGTAACGTGTGGAGTTGACAGATAACTGGGCTAGTGATAGATCCTGATGCTCTTTTCAAGGGTAGATTGTGTTGCTTTCCCAAGGATCCCCTTGATGACGTTGAGACCTGGAGCGAATCGGTGGACAAAGTCCTCAGCTGCAAAGGTGAGTGTCTTCTGATCGCACTGCCCGTGCGTGTGCGCGCGCGTCTGCTGACTGGTCCGTGGTTTTCCAGCCGGACAGATAGCGTTCCGGGAGTTCCTGAAGTCCGAGTACAGCGAGGAGAACATCCTGTTTTGGCTCGCGTGCGAGGAGTACAAGAAAACCAAGACCGCGCCCGAGATGATCTCCTCCGCCAACAGGATCTACTCAGAGTTCGTCCAGACAGAGGCCCCCAGACAGGTGAACGCGCTGCACGTCCGAACACACGCGGGTTTGCTCATCTAACGTGACGTCTCTGGTTCCAGATCAACATAGACTGCAGCACCAGAGAAAACATAACCAAGAACATCTCCCAGCCGACGCTGGCGTCCTTCGACTCGGCGCAGAAGCTCGTCTACAGCCTGATGGCCAGGGACTGCTACCCGCGCTTCCTCAAGTCGGACATCTACCAGGGCCTCCTGAGGAGGGCCGCCTCCAGGTGACGGTGTTCGAACCCGCAACCCTCGCGCCCAAGCCCCCGTCCAGCGCTCCGGTCCCGGCGCGGACACCAGGTTTATGCCGTACAGTCCAGTACAGCGTAGCAGCTAGCTTCTCCCCACCTGTGTGATTCAGTAGACACGTACGGCTTGAGATGGTTTGCAGCTTGTATTATACTTCACCTCCCTAATATTGTTAATGCTAAGCGGATTTTGTGCACATGCGTCTTCTTCTCCATGACTTTAATGATAATAAAAAAGATTCCTGTATTGTGAAGTATTATCAACGCTTGATGGAATTGATGATGCCAATACAAAGCCTAGACATGCAAATAAATGAGTGTTCTGCCTCTTAAAAACAGAAACTCATGGGCTCCAGGTCCCTTTGAATGCGATGCAAATGATTGTAGGTTGTTGTTGACCTGCCGCCGGGCTCGCGAGCACCAGGTGGCAACAGAGCTCCTCAGCTGCCTCGCACAGAGGCGCCACTGGCTGAAATGGAAAGTAAAACTATGGCCACTTCCTGCAACATCTCGGCTGTAGGTTGGATTCGAAGCCAGGGCGAAACGAGACAGCGAAGGCGTTTGAGTGTGTGAGGCGCGAGGACAGACAGGCAGCTTCATCTGGCTAGACAGGTTCATTCATTGGTAAAGAAAAATTATATCTAAGCATCTAAATCACAAATTTCAATCTGATGTGATGAATAAAAAAATTCTCCTTTCTCAAAGCTTTTTGTCCTTTTCATGTGTAAATCTCCTTTCAAGGGTGTCAGGGCGACTTTGATAAAGTAGACTTTGCTCTTTTATCGGTTTGTGTAATCATTTTTTGCTCAGGACACTGATTTTAATAGTGTACGTAAAAGACATGCAAATATGGAAGTGCGTGTTCAAACAGTCCTTCAGAGGCGACGTTCAAATTCAGGCGAGGACTCAAAGTCACGTGGCGCATTTTGCTTCGTGGACAATGAATCTATAGTGAATCAATGTAATCGGTGACACACATGGGTTGAGATGCTACAGTTGAAGAACTGCTGCCCATTTGTGTGTGTGTGTGTGTGTGTGTGTGTGTGTGTGTGTGTGTGTGTGTGTGTGTGTGTGTGTGTGTGTGTGTGTGTGTGTGTGTGTGTGTGTGTGTGTGTGTGTTGGGTTCGAAAGGTGGAAGCTGGTACAGCATGGTTTCGGCATGTGACTGTGGGGTGTCAGACGTACATTCTGTTCTGTTTTGGTGTGTGTGTGTGTGTGTGTGTGTGTGTGTGTGTGTGTGTGTGTGTGTGTGTGTGTGTGTGTGTGTGTGTGTGTGTGCTCCTCCGCTTCAGACAGACACCTCTTGCTGCACCCGCCTCCTGGGCGCCACAAACCCCTCGCCTCATAAAGGCTGCAGATCCCCTCAATATTTTGTCCAGGTTATGATTCTCAGAGACAACAGACGCTGGAAACACAGAGATGCATGAAGCGACCGGTTAAGAAAATGTCATCACTAAAAGTTGACGTGACCGCAGCTCGTCTTTAGCTGCTGTTCTTCCGCACAGAACGCTTCCTGTAGAGCAAAACACGAGCAACATGACAAAGCCTCAAGGTTCAAACCCATCCATTCATTCTACTTGTAAACAATGGAGTATGTGCGATGGTGCACATCTGCACACACTTAAGTACAGTTATACTTTTAACTTTAGAGAAGAGTTTTAACTTTAACAAAATGTCAATAACACATGTACATGAATACGTGTATGAATAATATTCTGTTGTCTGAAGACAGTTTAAACACACTAGTGATGTGACCAAAGTTCACACCTTTGGTTCATGGTCACACCACAATATTTCAGCAAGCAGTGGTTGGATTATCATGAAATTGGATGTATGATCAAAGTCCCCAGAGTGAGAAGAATCCCTGTGGTTGTCGGGTACCTGGGTAGTTACTGAGGTAATCCCCTAACTTGTCCTGCAGCATCATGATTTCAGTGAAACTCTCACATGTTCCTGTGAAATCTGCTGACGGGCGGCAGTGAGCCTTTGTCATCGGCAGGTTCAGGTTCTGCTGCTGTAGGTTCTCCACCACCTACAGTATGTCACACGGACGCGCACAATTCACAAGAAAAGAACACACCTGCGTCCATTTCCTCTTAAACGCTGACAGGTTCGCCGATAACAGTTCAGATCCCTGATATTAACAAAGGAACTACCACTGGCAAATATACAGGTCAAGAATTTCCAGATACCAGATAAAACCCTTTGTTTTGTCAAAACTTCCTTTCGACACAGAAGCAGGAAGTGCAGAATCACTGTGGCTCTACAGTTGTGTCTTATCTGTGTTGCATCACACCTCCTGTGTCTGCAGTCTGCAGCGCTCCAGGTATGAAGTGGAAAACTGCGGGGGTCTCAGTGGTCTGACACTAATTTCGTGTAGCCAAAATGCCCCTGGCTGGTTTCAGGGGGCAGCCTTCGATGCATGCTCCCCCTCTGTTTCCTTTCACACTTCCTGTCTGCCCCCACTGTCGAGGACTGTACAATGGCAAGAAGCTGTAAGATGGAAACAAAGACACTGAAGAGAAGCTTCAACGAGGCAAAGTGGAAGATTTAAAGACAAACCCCAGAAAAGCAGTAGAGTTATAGTTATAAAAAGATATACAATTGTTATATACATGTCTATGTCTATGTCTATGTCTATGTCTATGTCTATGTATATGTATATGTATATGTATATGTATATGTATATGTATATGTATGCTTTCTCATATACCATCAGACCTGAGATCTGCCATAACCCAGTTTAACATAGAGGTCACACAGCAAAGGCAGAGAACTAAGAGGAAACACCCACTGATGCTCATTGAGGCTTTTTATAACACTACAGTTAATTAGTTACCACGCTGACCCATTTAACAAGATATTATTAATTTGTAGCATAAATATTTGTTCTTTGCCAAAGAACACACCAGAGTGCATGCTGGGTAATTCCTCGTCAGTGTAAACCAAAGAATCTTAAAGTATCCTTTTGATAAGTACAGTATATTAGTGATAAATGTATCAAAAGGATTTAGTACATGCGACCTATATTATGTAATACATGTAATACATGACAACATAAACAGTAAACTTATAGCATATACAGTAAATTATTAGTAGTACACTGAAATGGAAGGTTTCCCTGTGCTTTCAGTGACAGATTCAGTGTAAAATGTAAAGCAGCTGGCAGAAGGTCATGACTAGTGTTATACTTCCTCACTGAGGAGCTGGCAACAGTCATCCTTGGCTGCTTTATCTCATGATAGTCACATGAAAGCGTCGCTCTGCCTAATAAGGATCTAATCTAAATCTACAAGGACACTGCGTTTTATTGCAATCAGGCCCAGAAACGTCGCCGCTCGATGCAAACCACGACGGGGACGGCAGCATTTGCCTATCAGCACAATCTTCCACGGGCCCCCATTTGCATCCGCGGACTCCGGGCGAGCGGCCATCCAGCTTTCACGCACAGCAGACGACAGGCTCGGAGCCCACATGCGTCACCCGTAACTTCCTCTTTCTGCGGTTAGTTGAAAAACGATGCTGTGACGCTGCTTCGCTTCAGGCGGCCGCGGTGCCTAAAAGACGACTCTGGGCGGGTTCCATCACAGACACCGAAGAGGAGTCAGAGACCTCACAACTGTCGACGAGCAGCCCGACATCTCATCACGCCGTCGCCATGCCAAGTCTGCTCACATCACAGACACGGGAGCTCCAGCACCTCGACGTCAACGCCGAGCCAAAGAAGAGGAGCAAAGACAGGTAAATATTTAATTGTGGGCTTCTGCAGAGCTCCTCCTCCCCTATTTCAAGTGGCGACAGATGCATATTTCATAGAAAAGTGAGCCTGTGAGTAAAAGGCCTTTATTTTTGCGCTCGATTCACCAGGGGGGGGAACCTGAAGTCTCGACTGCAGCGCAGATCGTCTCAAGCCGCAAACGCTAAGGGGTAAGTGGAGCAAAACCTCTCCAGACGAACGTTTGAAGCCTTGACCCGTGACGCTGAGCGTGACCCCGCTTTGCTGCTCCGCAGGCTTTGTGTCGAAGAGATGTGCCAGTGGTCGGACTCCCTAGAAAGGCTTTTATCGTCTGAATGTGAGTTCACCAACATATAAACCCAGAGCCTCTACTTTGTGCCAACGCCGCCTCACCCCTGTTTATCGCCCCTGTGGGTTTAGATGGAACAAAGATATTCCAGGCCTTCCTGAAGTCGGAGTTCAGCGACGAGAACATTGAGTTTTGGCTGGTGTGTGAGGACTATAAGAAGATCAGGTCGTCCTTCAGGATGTCCTCCAGGGCAAAGAAGATCTTCAAGCTCTACATTCAAGCTGAGGCCCAGAGAGAGGTATTGATTTGATCAGTGCAGATGGATATAGCGCTCTTATCTCATTACACGTTGCATCAGTCTTCATTCTCTATCCTCCGATTGCAGATCAACATCGATCACAAGACCAGAGAAGTGATCCGGGGGAACATTCACGCGCCCACCACTGTCTGCTTCGACGAAGCCCAGAAGATTGTCTACCAGCTGATGGAGAGGGACTCCTACCCCCGTTTCCTCAGGTCTGACATTTATCAGGCGCTAATGAACTCCACATCAGAATCAGTGCTGTGAGGATGTAAAGCAAACACCTGCTAGAGACACTTTGCTTGTTGAAGCTGGACTGTGAAGCTGAGCCGCGTACTGGACGGCCTGAGGGTGTACGTTAGCTTGTTCTGGGACCCCCGCTGGCAATTCTAACCCAAAGTAGCCGAAGCATGATGAAGCCATGTTTTGGTGTCCTCGGTGGCCGCCTGCTGACTTACATAGAGATGCAGCCACTGCTCAGAACTGACTGGGGTGACGGGAAATCATGTGCTCGTGTCAAAAATGAAATGTATTGCAAAAAAAAAAAAAAGAAGAACGAAAAAAAAAAACAGCAGCAGCTGTGAAAAGTGATGTAAAAGTGAGGCGTTTCTCGCCGAGGTTATATGAATGATGAGTGAAAACGCTGGGGACTTTTTGTGAGACGCACCAGGAAGTGCATGTGGTGCAAGCAACAGCAACCACGAGATGAAAGTGCATCAACGGCACTGACGTTGGGTTTCAGTGAGCCATCGACAGGGAATGGCTACTTTTTCAATGGAGTGTATATACTTTTCATTTTTGACACTCCTTCTGTTGAAGTACTACTGAAATTAAAATATACTATGATAATACATTATAAGCTACTGTATAGGTTTACGCTCAATGTAAACAGCAGAATTGCTTTCAGACCATTTCAAAATATTACATCTGCTCTGAAATCTGAAATCAAATAAATTATTTTTCAATTACTGTGGCGCGCTGACTAAAATTTGTTGCTATTAGACAGAAAATCACAAACAAGATCGGGTTCGATGCTAAAGGCTTGAGTCTCTACCAGAAAGCCACCTTCTCTGTAACACTAGGTCTTTTGGGAAATATTCTTGGGCGAGAATAATATTTTCACTTTCATTTCCGTAGTGCAGGGCTAAAACTACACAAAGATAACACAAAAACCAGACAAACTGGCCCTCAATAACTTTATTTGTTTTGTTTTTAATCTCTATTCAACTGAAACAGGGGCCATTTTCCTACAGATTCCAGGTTTTTATGCTAAGCTAACTGATTAGCTGCCTGTGTACACTCTGTTCTTCTCAGTGTGTGTGTTTTTTTTGCCATGAATCACAAATCATCACATTTCCCGAAGGGACTTTACAGCCTTTGCAACAGTAACATCCTTTGTTCTTAGCTTTGTTTCACGGAAAGTAAGTAAGATTTACTCGAAATGACTTAAATATTGTATAATATAATTTTTTATTTCATTCCACAAAAGTAGGACTGAGGTGGTGGCGACACGCTAACATGCTGGGTTTGTGTGTCATACAGTTGATTGCGGCTTACATGAATTAGCTGCATAATTGTTCCACCTCCACAGCGTGAGCCGTGAATGTGTCACAGGCCTTTCATGTTTAACAACCTGCCTCGAGCTCGTCCCGTTAGTCAACCGATCACTCGCGCTTTGTTTCACCATTCAGCTCTTTATTTGTCGGCGCTGCAATTTGTAGATTGTTCTTGTTGCGCACAGCTCCAAAAGCGAAACTGCTTTTTGATGACAAAAAAAAAGGAAGTTTATCTGTGGGAACCCATCGGGTATCACCAGGGTGACAAAAATCAGGAAGGCGTTTGACCCGACTGTTCAACCACATCCTTTTTTAGTCCTGCTTGTCACGTAAAGGCTGATAGCGACTGAGGCTCATACACAACAGCTGTGAAACACTTTCAGACATTAAAAGATGACAATTTGCGAGAGCGAAGGCATCGCAGCGGTTCTGTGTTTCTGCCAACGGAGCTTTTGGCTGCGTGAGAACGTTTTGTGTCTCAGTTCAGATCATTATCGCCTTCTGCCGCTCTGAAGCGCTAAACAGATGCCTGTCTGCTCACCGTTTCCGCCTTTTCTCTTTTCGCCGCTCTGTTTATTAGTAACAAGAACATCCTACGAGATTACTCATATAACCGCGACGAGCGCTGACAAAAAAGAAAAAACGAGGTCGCATATTCGAGTTGCCGCGCGCATGATGTTCATCCAGACACCATCATTTAACTGAGGGTAGGATTTATGTCTGACGGATACAGGTTCAGCTGTCATGTCGTCTGTTTGGAGCCACACATGCTGCTCATCAATCCATTTTCAACAAAGGCCTCTTTGTTTCAAAGGAAGGTGAACATTTACCAGTGTTAAACATTTCTGAGAGATTAAATGTGTTTCAGTTGAATAAAGGATTTGAATGAAGTCAAGGCAAACAAGCGGGTGTTCGGCAGGTACAGTGCGGTTCCCCACACTAATCTTATGATCTGAGCCTCACGTCGCAGCTGCCAAAGGTCACGGCAGGTCAAACGGGGCACACGGCGCTCTCAGCCAGGACCTGCACCAGACATCACACGTAGCCATTAGCTAGCTAGCGGGGCTGATCAGCGTCTCCTCGAAAGAAGAAGTGCAAGTTGGCGTTTTCATTTTCAGTTTTGACCGAAGCGCCGCGGCCAAAAGCACGAGGCTTCGGTGTGAACCCGTCGTCTTCGCCCTGTGCCCCGCAAACGAACAGCCGGGCTGCCACTGTTGTGTTGCTGCGTACGGCGCTGGGGGGAACCCGCTCTGGCCCGACCGTGTTCACGGTGACGCTGAGGTGTGAAACCCCCAAAAGCACAGCTGTTAACCGCCTTCACACCAGCGATGTGTACGTGATCACACGTCACCAAATAACCATAAACCCTCTCAGGGCCCGTCCTATAAATCTGTATTTCTGAATCATAAACATCTGCTAACTTCTTAGTGCGTGTTGTTTTTAAAGCGACACAGTTTTGTTCCACTTCCTGCAACGAGTCGTGACCTAGAAGCCTGCGAGCTTAAAGCGGTTCAACGTGAGCACCGGTGTAAAAACAACACGCAGACGTCCTGCTTTACCTCCCTGTTCTGCATGTTTCGCTTACTGCACCTAAGTCTATTCACTTGATGACGTGCTCTCAGAGTCACGAATACTTTACAGTGCACTTTTAATGAGGCTGCAGCTTTTCTCTCACTTCCTGTAAACACAACCCAGACTAGTCCTGCGAACCAGGCGCCAATTCAGCTGCATCACAGACTCATTTCAAGAAGGACTTCAGGCCTGTCTGTACCGGCCTTGTTTGGTTTGTGTGGTCCTAGTAGTGGCTTGTTCTCAATCACGCTCTGTTACTTACACTTCCTATACGTTCCCTCCAGAGCACACATTCATCACATGACTCACTTTGACTCATTCATGTCTAACTACTGACAGTTTCATGAAAGTTTGCAAAGACAGTAATGGTGCCCAGACGATATCTCACTCTGACTGGTCTCTAACCCCAAAAATCCAGTAGGTTACAGACCCAGACCCATTGCTACATTACTTCAAAATAAAACAACACAACACATAAATGACAAAAAATATAGAAATATTGGGAAAAGAAGCTTGTGAGTTTGGTCCTGAAACTGACAAACAGAATTTGTGGCCTTCTGTCTTTTCAAGTCTTGACAATGAGCGATAAAACACCTTCCTCCATTCTGCTTTTGATCTAAATTGATAAACTGGCTGAATCTTTTTTTCATTGTTAGTTTTAGTTATCTGATCAAGTGCTGCTGCCTCTCTGTTCTGAAGAGGAGGCTACTGCTCCGTCTGAGAGCATGCTGTGTAGTATTTTGCTCCAAAGTAATTACGGTAAGTTGGAACAGAGCGTGCTCTGGAAAAAATGCAAATGATATCCAAAGTTATTTAGTTTTTTCCTATTGACTACAGCACCTATAGGCTAAGAATAGCAACAGCTAAGCTTTAGTTGAAGTAATGCTCCTAATGACAACCTCAACCACAGAGACAACATCGGATTACGTAAAGACACATGAACATGAACAAATGGAGGCTTAAAAAGACTAGAATATGAAAAACAACCACCACCTGACCTGTGACTACGAGTGTTGATCTGAATGACGTAACTGTGGAGAATGCGATAAGGCCTCTGATGCACTGCCTAAATTAAACATTAAGGAAGCGCACAAGGTTTGACGCACTTTTAGCGTGGCCTGTTAATCGCGTAACAATCAGACTGGATGTCAGAAGAGGTTAAAGACACAGAGGCGCACGGGGATGAGTGCCGAGAGCCGGAGTTCAGGGGGAAGCGTCTTGACATCGCCGCTGGATTTTAATCTTGCTTTGACCCTCAGCAGGGGTCTCAAAGGTGAACACATTAACATGGAAATCACAAGGGGTTATGAAGAATTTATTAAGCACAGGTCTCCCGTAGAGGTGAATTATACACTCTACTGGAACAATCTTTTTGCAGAGAAGTATGGAAAATGTTCACTTCATTTGCACATGAATAATTATTTATTAGACTTAGACCTAGAACTCAAACCCGGTTTCGTCTCAATAACTGTACATAAACAACCTTAACCAGCATTTTAAATAGATACTCTCTGTGGTAACAACGCAGGTGGCTGCTCTGTGTATACAGTATGTACCACAGTCTGTACTGCATGTTTAGGTATTTAAGCAGTGCTTTGCATTGCATATGTTTGCATGTACGCTCAGGTTTCTGCACAAGAGATGTCATGAGTCAGTCTCCAGCAGCCCGATCCATCGTGTTTTATTATGGCACAGAATAAATGTAGGGTCTGTTGGAGAATGACTCCTTCCCACGCTTCATTCGGTCTGAGCAACAGAAACCTCCTGTTGGGTAACACAGACTCAGACACAGGAACCAGCCTCTTCATCACCTGAGTAGCATAATGTCTGAGAAGTACAAATGTCATGACATCATACTGCAGGCAGTGGCATCTGCTGCACAGTGAGGTAAGACTGCGATTATGATGATAGAGGCTGGGGAAGTCACTGCATTTGATATGAACTTTATTAATTCATTAGTTGGTATGTGTGAAATACATTTCAGGACTATTAAGGTTGCACTTGCAACATTTTAAATAAACATGTATGTATGCATTTAAATGAACTATAAACACATTCTGACATGTTGCTATAGTAAAAACATTTTGTCAGAAAACCATACAAAGTTGTTCCACTGTTAAAACCAGCTATTAGACTATGAGACTAATTCATTTCCATGTGTTTTGCACGGATGAATCCGTTACCATCTGTCTGCTACTGCCATCCAGGGGTGAGTGGCAGCACTTACAATATGGACTGAACATTGAAAGTCAGCTCAAGTTTATACTTGTATCATATGTCTCTAGTTTGAAGAATTAGCTTATATGAATAAGCTTTGAAATTCAATTCCCCCTTTCTGTTCGGAAACATAAATCTACCTGTAGTGGATGGATTAATGGATTTTCACATTAGATGATGTCATTTGGAAGAGTTGTCCGATATCATAGCTTTTGTAGAAAGAGCAACAAGACAAAATCCTTTTTCGGATTATGTCATGCCAAATTCTGGTCCTCCACAGACACTGTTTGTTTTATTAAAACACAAAAAAGTAATTTTATTATTTTAATATGTTTATAGTATATTTAAGTTTTTTCAAAAATTGTTGGTCCTATTATTTTGACCAAAGCATTCTTTCTGTAAGATGTCAAAATTACCTTAATGAAAAGATCCTATTAATAGACACAGACAGGGTTCATTACAGCTCATGAAACCAACTGAATGACTGAATCATAGAAATTTGACGAGTCGTCATCTGTTGTGTGACTCCTTGCACATTCTTAAAATGACCTACATGTCTAATTTGATGATGGAAATACAGGTTTACAAATCGACGCACCAAAAGCAGAGGAAGTGGGCGAAGATGGAAGAAACTTACGGGAGAGAGAGAGAGAATGAGAGAGAGAGAGAGCGAGCGGTGGTACTGTTCTGTATCCCAGCATCCATCGCGGCACCGCCCGCTTCGCTCCCTGACGCTCAGAGCGGAGGCCTTTCGCGTCCATACACATCCCCAACTTGAGCGCTGTGTGGAGATATTGTGGTAAGTTCGTCTGCGGGACCGGTAATGAAGCCACCGTTGTAGCTGCGCCGGCGGGAGTGTCGACGGAACCGAGGGGCGAGCGAAGCGGCGTTGAAGCGGGCTGCTCATCTGAACCGAGCTGCCCCGGAGCTCAGCGCTGCGCGGAGATGAGGCTGGGATGAGATGCGGGACAGTTTGAGGTTGCAGGAGACCGGTGCTTGACGTTTAGCAGCAGGAACTACAGAATGTCAGGAGTGACCCGGGCGTCTCCACTACGCAGATAGCTATTAATAAGTCACATAACACGATTACTGACGGCTGGGACAGTTGACTGACGTTTACTAACTTGTACAGACTCCTGCTAGCTTGGTGTAAACTAAATGCTAAGTTAGCAACTTAAAGGGCTTATAACCAATGCTTTGCTGAGGTTGGCTAGCTCCGTACGCTAACGCTGTAGTTAGCTGTGAGCCTATCTATCCTATTCGTACCATTGTTTTCTGTAATCGGCTTTCGGTGATGTTGAAGTCTGCGTTATGTTCTCTTCATACTCACTTGTTGATTATTGGTCGTAACAGCTGTTTACTGGACCCTAGACTGTAGATCTCTTCAAAAGTTGCCTACTTTGTAATTAAGGTCACACTACTAGTGGGAAATTAATTGATTTAAGTTTAATTGGTGCTTTTGCATCTCCTGTGTGTAAATCTAAGATGTGGTGAGTAGTACTGTACTGTGATTTGATCTATGGTGTTTCTATACTTAATCATAATCAGTTTTAATGGCCAAGTTTGCACAGGACAGCTAAGGAATTATATGTGAATGAATACAAAATTAAAACAATTTATTTTAACCTTCAGGCTTTGGTGCATGACAATGGAGCCGTCAGCCAGTACGACATCTTCTTCCAGCAACCACGCCCTAAACTCAGCAGGTGGGAATTGTCAGTGGGAGGTCAGCGACAAAACTAAGCTGTGCCGCTTCCTCTGTTATGGCTCAGAGGGAGATCTATACACGGCCAGAGAGGAGGGTCGTATCAGCGTGGAGAACGCTGGAGCCGTATTCTCCCTGCTACAGGAGGGAAGAGGTGCTGAGGTGGTGGAGGAGGTAAGACGGTTTGCCCAGGATGGGCAAGCTGTCAGACTCGGCCCCTCCTTGTTTACTTTGGCGCTGTGCTCTCAACACTCTGAGCTAAGGACCAGGCAGGCCGCCTTTAAAGTGTTCAAGGAAGTTTGTCGAGATCCTGCCCATCTGTTTTCATTCATCCAATACAAGAAAGAATTGAAGGAGGGCATGAAGTGCGGGATTTGGGGACGTGCCCTGAGAAAAGCCGTGTCGGACTGGTACAATGAGCAAGATGCTATGAGTCTGGCTATGGCTGTGACTAAATGTAAACAGAGAGTGGGGTGGTCACACCAGGATCTGCTTAGGCTCTCCCACACCAAACCAACAACTGAAGGTGAGTTTACACAGACACGCATCATTTCCTTTTGATCAAGTTCAAAAGACTTCCATTGGTCATATTATAGAATTTTGAATAACAATAATGAGTAACTATGTGCCAGTAGGTTTAAGTTTTCCATCATGACCCATTTAGAGAAACATCTCAATGCCACTGTAATGTGTATTCTTCTGCATTCCAGCTATTGCCTTGATCAGCAAATATGTAACAAAAGGATGGAAGGAGGTCCAGGCTACATATGCAGACAAAGAAAACTCAGATGAGGTTGTCAGAGTGCTTTCATACCTTGAGGTGGTAGAGAAAGTCAAGCACAATTGTGACGAAACTGAGGTCATCAGTTTAATAGAGGAGCACAAGCTGGAGCGGGAGCAGCTGCTAACAGACCATCTGAAGTCCAAGCATGTGAGTAGTGTGTTTTTAATGAATTGCTTTTACATGATTTAGATTAGTTGGGTTTTTAAGAGGCTTCTGAATTTCAAAGAATGTTTACCTTCTGGTGCTTATTTCTTTTGTAGGTATGGAGGGCTTTGTTGCAGGAAATGCCTCTCCAGCAATTGCTGAGGCTCTTGGGTCGGATGACATCAAACAAAATTCTTGAAACGGGAAGCGCAGAATTGCAAGCTCTATGTGACCGAATCCAGAGTGAGACGGCACTGAAGAAGGTAGGACCCATCTATATTTCTGATGGATTTACAAAAAAAAAGTCAGTGTTTAACAAATTTTATCTGCTTATAATTAGGCAAAGACTCACCCTTTCAGCATCCTGTTGGCTTTAGAGAACTACAAAAGAGGCCAAGGCTATCAGGGAAAAACTAAATGGGAACCTATCAGCAACATTGTCACAGCAATCGACTCAGCCTTTTACAAAAGCTTTATGGTATTGTTTTATAACATCATATCTTTTCACAGACTATCAAGTTAGTGATAAATAGTACAAATAATGCCACGTACTGTTGCAATTCTGTCCTCAGAATATAGAGTCTGTGGGTAAACGTTTCCTGGTGGCAGTGGACGTGAGCACATCACTGAGCAGCGTTGTTCCAGGGACGTCAATCAGCACTGCCATCGTTGCTGCAGCTATTACTATGGTACGGTGGTGCCTACACAGAGTGGGGGTGTGGGGATAATTGTTGTTTCAGTAGGAACAGCTGTGTTGCTAAGCACAGCTCATCCCACCCTATCTTTGGAGGAACCCTCAGTCAAGGAATTGTTTTGTTGACACATACTGGAGATTCCTGCATTCTTTCCACAGCACTGGACTGACCTGTAGGAGTTAATAACCGTTCTATAGTGTCTGACTGTTTCTTATTTGTCAGAGTACTTATTACATTATTTGGTTGCATATATAAGATATATATTTTGTAATTGGACCTCATCAGTTTTTATTTTCCCTTTTGTACGTGTGTCAGGTTTTTGCAAGGACCGAGGCAGACACACGTGTACTAGCCTACTCTGAAGGAGCTTTAATTCCATGTTCTGTTTCTGCTGATATGACTCTTGCACAAACAACGATTGAACTGGTTAAGGTAAGAAATTAATTACAGAAATAACGTTTTAAAAGCACTCGCTACATAGCACGTTCAAATATTTTGATAAATGGCATGAAGTCCTAGTGGAGGCAAGCTTTAATTTAGTATTAGATCAGACTTTACTAATCCCACGATAGGGAACTTTCTTTGTTTGCAGCAACGATATAGCAATGAACAAAAGCAAGAATGAGCAAAAAAGGTATTAAAATGTGCAAAAAACCCAGAAAGGCACTCGAGTAAATCTGAAAAATACAGAAAGAGCATCTTTACATGATTGCTGGATGATGTTGAATGCACTGGATAAGTCAAAAAACAGTAGATGATGGCGTCATCCACCCAAATGCCTCAGCAAACTGCAGCGGGTCCGGTGCTGAGCTCACCTGGGTGCGGAGGTGACTGAGGACAATCCCCTCCATGGCATATAGAAGGTCCAGAGTTTTATTGTCTCTTGTGTGGCAGTTTACATACTGAGTGAAGTTGGACAGGGTGGCAGAGAGGGGGGAGCAGGCATGGTTAAAGTCCCCAGAGATGAGAATAAGGGCGTTTGGGTGCAATGTCTGCAAGTGGGACACGGCACTCACATGTGACAGCGGTGTCGGCCGACGGAGGGATGTAAGCGGTCTCTGCTAACAAATGAGAGAACTCCCGTGGAAGGTTGTCCAGCCGAACTCTGACTGCCACCAGTTCAATGTACCTGCTACAGAATTGTTCTTTCACAGCAATGTGGTCCGGGTTACAACATCTGTTATTCACAAACACTGCTAGTCCCCCACTTTGCAAACAAAGTGCAAAAGTAATGAAGTTTGTGCCCTTTGTCACAAAAATCCATATGGATTTATAGAGAAACCAAAAAACACTGTACATTGTAGTTTTTTTTTGCTGATTTTCCACAACATATTTTTTCCGACCCTTCTTTCAGATTCCAGGGGGGAGCACAGACTGCACCCTTCCCATAATGTGGGCCACAGAGAATGACAATACTGTAGATGTGTTCATCATCTTGACCAACAATCCTTTGTGGACATTTACTGCCAGCCCAGTGGAGTCTCTGAAGAAGCACAGACAGGTACATCATAACATATATGGATTTTAGATATTATATGGATCATGTTTTTTATGGGCTTACACAAACACAAAAAATATTTTGCTATTTAATAGCACAAAGACATCCAAGTAGGTCAGTGAGATTTATGTTTGTTCTAACTGTCAGTTTACTCAAGAAAAGTGACTTTTAAGTACATATAAATCCATTGACTACCAAATGTTTTGTATGTAAATGTTCTCAACAGAAATCGGGAGTCGCCTCCAAGCTAGTGATGTGTGGACTGACATCCATTGGACATGCCATTGCAGACGTAGAAGACAGGGGTGTACTAAGCATCTGTGGATTTGACCTTGGTGCTTTGAATGTCATTCGTAGCTTTGCCCAGGACCTGATCTGAACACACACTGAGACTACGCATGGGGTTAGACAAAAAGAAGGAACAGAGTGGCCTGATGTGGCCCTCACACAGTAGCATGTACAGTACAGTAGGCTGCCCTAAACAGCACTAATCCAAAAGGATTTTGACACTGACAATTCCAGTTTCTCTTTTTTTTTTTTTTTTTAATATGTTGCTGACAAGTCAACTGACAGTGTCCAGCGGGCTGGACAACACTTTGGATATGTAATGTGTCTTTTTGTTTGGTTGTGTTGGAAATTTGAAAACAAAGTGTGTAGAGATATTTCTTGACGTGCACATCAAGCTGTTAAAGGTTATGCTGCAAACTGTATAAGGGGCTGTTTGGTGATATGAGGGTTGCTGCTGAGAGACTTACTGACTTTCATTATAGGAAAATGTGGGATGTTATGAGGCTTAGTGCAACTGTAGGTTTATTGTAGGGGGATGCACTGTAATTATGGTATGCATGTACAGTACAATTTACCACAATTGTTACTAGAGACTTTAAATCTAAAAGCCGGTCCCTAAATTAAATGAATTTATGAAATTTAAAATTTTCTAACTCTAAAACTGCTGTTTTGATAAATCAATTAGTGAAACATTTTATCAGTTGTATCTAGAATTAGATTTACACAACTCTTAGTTGCCTGAGTTGACTCTTAAATTAGATACAGTTTTAGTTGTTTTGACATTTCTTGTCCCCTCATTCAAATTTATTTTAAACTGACTGTTCTGCTCTTTTTGAAGTTATTCTATAGAAAAATACCGTTGGTGCTTTTAAATGGAATTATTCCTTTTTTGTAGACTTGTTTCATGTTACAGTTTTTTTCTTTGAAAAACAATAATGCCAATGTTTGGGACTGTATGTTTAATATTAAGTCAGTTTAATGAAAATTGGTGAAACTGACTGTTTTCCATATTTTCATTCTGAATTCTATGCACCACATTTGGAAGATTACTGTTTTAATTGTGTCCAGGAAGGACAAATCATAGCTATAAAATAACAAAAATCTACTGGTGAAGTAATTGTCCTGTAAGCTAGTTTTGATGTATGAGACAATGCAACAACTAATACATAATAGCCTCCTTCCTGGATATAAATATACTGAATGTACCTTTTGTGAAACATGTAACGTTAGAAACCTAAAGTATGATGCTTTATATTTGTTATGTTATTTAAAACACATCAAACACTGCAAACCCTACAACACTGTAAGTGACCAATTCAGTTTGGTAAATGCAACAAAATGATGCAGTGGTTTTTCATGTTTTTATTTAAAGGAGTTAATGATAATATTTAGTATGTTTTTCACTTTTCCCTCTTGGTGTAATTCACATTTAATGGAAAATGTTCATGACCATGTCACTGTGAAGGGTTTTGTCCACACATAACTGACACTGTCTTTTTCAGCGTTAACACATTGGCCACTGTCTTTTTGGCCCAAGGTCAAATAAGTCTGAAGTGACACATTTATAATTGAAGGAAAAGTCATTTAAAGTTTGGTGAGACACGCGTTTCACCAGAGTCCACTCCACCATGCTGTCTGTTGTACCCATTCTGCGTAACATATACTTGACAATAATGGCAATGTAAACTCCTAATAAACACTTTGCTGCTCTTCTGATGTTTTCTTCCTTGTCATCCCTAAAAATCGATTAGTTACATTAACAACGTTCATTTTTACTAGGACATCGGACTCTTTCAGTACTGTGACATTCAGCACTAATAGGCTAATCAAATTCAATTGGAGTTGATGCTCCACTTATTTGTCAGCTAAAACGTCTACAGTCAGGTTTATTTTATTTACTTTAATTACTTCGGTCTTAAACGCTGGTTCTTTTTGATCAGGCATCGTGCGGGGCCACATGATGTTGATAACTGGGGGCCTTTCAAACGCACTACATCAAGAGAAGTGAAGATGGCGGATGTGTTGAGTGTTCTTCGGCAGTATAACATTCAGAAAAAGGAAATCGTCGCTAAAGGAGATGAAGTTATATTTGGAGAGTTCTCCTGGCCGAAAAACGTCAAGACCAACTACATAATCTGGGGGTATGTTACAGTGTCTCCAAATGGTCTTTGGAGGCCCGCAACTGACGCTCGTAGCTGCCTTGTGCTACTAGTGACAGGGGAAGGCTCGCTAGCTGCTAACATGCTAACCTAACTCCCGTCCTCGTTGTGTAGCAAACTTTGAGCACTTTTGCTTGCGTTGTTATAAACGTACATTTTGTAAAATAGATCTCAATGTTTCATATCATGCTTTGCCTTTATGCGCAGCTGTTTAGGTTTTATTTAATTAAAGTATACAATTGGCCGGTGCACAGCTAAAGTTGTACTAATGGTCTGATGCTAAGTACTTAGTGACGTATAACGTGAAGTTGTGTTCCAATAAGGTCGACGATTTACAGTAGTAAAGTTTGGGTTTTAAGTATTTACAAAAAATACTTTTATTGATTATTATTCCTTTTTAGTATGAAAACAACCATGCAACATGTAACAGAGGATATTATTCCAGGATTAGTAGCTCAAAAAGCCTGCAGATCAATTTTGGTGTGACATCACTAGTGTTTTCTAACTTGAATCTGCAAAATGTAGTAAAATTATAAACGTTTTATCTTCTACAGTTTTTATGAATGAACAGTTTTTCTACTTGTCTCTTTTTTCCTGTGTTTGCAACTTCAGTACTGGCAAAGAGGGACAACCCAAGGAGTACTATACTTTGGACTCTATCTTGTTCTTGCTCAACAATGTGCATCTTCCACATCCATCGTATGTCAGAAGAGCTGCAGTAAGTTTGAAAGTTTGATCAAAGCGCCTCGTCCACCTTGCACCAGTAGCCACAAATTATAACTGCTGTAAATGCATTATTTGTTGATGCAGTTGTATGTTGTTTATAGACAGAGAACATTCCTGTTGTCAGGCGACCTGATCGAAAGGGCTTGTTGTCATATCTCAATGGCGACAGTTGTAAGTAGCACTTGGAAGATCCATGTTGTGTTGTTGAATAGACCTTTGAAAATCAGATGTTGATTTGTAGTTTGTCTTACTGGTTTATGAATTTGTCTTTCCTAAGCAACATCAACAAGTATTGACAGAAGTGCCCCCATAGAAATAGGCTTGCAACGGCCAACACAAGGTAAGGGAACACTGTGGATTTTTTTATCTCATAGATTACAATGTAATAAATTGTAACATTTTTATGGAGCTTTGCTGTTATTTCATTTTTAAATTACACAAATTATTTTTTTCTTTTGTTCTGGATTTTTAGTCAAACGAGCAGCTGATGAAGTATCTTCTGAAGCCAAAAAACCAAGGATTGAGGTAAACTGACAACTGCCTAAACACTGTATGAAATATGTAGCTCTGCATCAGTAACACCAGAAGACTAAAAAGGGAATCTAAAACAGATGAAACTGTGTTCATGTTCAGCTGGATATCCTGTATATATCCTAGTGGTGGGATAAGGTAGTTACAGGCTCTTCAGTATGTAACCAATAGTTACAACTGCTATGTTATGCAGTTATAGCATAGCAGCTTAATTGTAAATTAAGGAAAAGACAGATCACACCTTTTAATCAATCATTTTGTTTGCACATTTAATTAGCATTCCTTCCTTTTTAATTGTATGAATTTCACACTGACTTTAAGTAATTGATTTGAGACAATACATTGTGATGAATTCTGTATTTTGCTGATCTTACTCTAATTCTTGGTGATATCCAAAGGATGAAGAACGAGTGCGTCTGGACAAGGAGCGTCTGGCTGCCCGTTTGGAGGGACACAAAGAGGGCATCGTGCAGACAGATCAGATTAGGTATGTTATCATCATCGGTGTAAATAATTATCCCACTGAGGTCAACATATTTTGTTTCAGATGTGAAAGAGCAACTCAAAACAATAAACAGAACTTACTCTGAAGACATCGAGTTCTTCAAAACAACTTGTTCATTTCTAAAACTCCTCTCCTTCTCCAGATCCCTGTCCGAAGCCATGTCCGTTGAAAAAATTGCAGCTATCAAAGCCAAGATTATGGCCAAGAAACGTTCCACCATTAAAACTGATCTGGATGATGACATAACCCTGAAACAGAGAAGCTTTGTGGATGCAGAGGTTGATGTCACTAGGGATATTGTGAGCAGAGAGAGGGTCTGGAGGACCAGGACAACCATTCTTCAGAGCACCGGGAAGGTCAGCGTTATATTAGGAGCTAATGATAACCTGTTAAGAAAAATATTTTTCTATGCACATTTATATAATTTTTTTTCATGCAAAATTAGTTAGAGTTTCTAATTTTGGGTCTTGGGTCTGAGGCTGTTTGCAGACCTGGCTGATGTAGAGTTCATAGCTGGGTTTGTTTAATTGGGTTAATAATCATATTTACATTCTGAATGAAATGTGACAGTAGAGGGCAGCATTGGGTCTAGTTCATATTGATTGTATCTATTTACTTTAAAGAGATTGTTTAAGGCTTCGAATGATAAAGTATTTATTTTGTGTAGTCAAGCCTTATTTTAATCTTGTGTTTTTCTTTTTACAGAATTTCTCCAAGAATATTTTTGCCATTCTTCAGTCTGTGAAAGCCAGAGAAGAAGGGCGAGCCCCTGAGCAGAGACCAGCACAGAACACTACACAAGTGGTGAGAAAACAATCCTACATATGTTTAAAGAAACTTGAATCTCATTAAGCTAAAGCCCATATATTTTTTTAGAGCTCATGAAGATATTCTAATAACTACAATTTGTCTTTTAAGGACCCGACTCTAAGAAATAAGCAGCCTGTTCCTGCAGCCTACAACAGATACGATCAGGAACGATTCAAAGGAAAAGAGGGTGAGTTATAATGTAGAATGATTTGTAGTATTGTTAAATTTTCATACACATTCCCTCTATAAGCTGGAGTGCAACGGCTGTCCCCCCTGCTCCTTTACATTTCTGAATATCATTTTTGTCTTTTTTTTTAGTCAGCATTGTTGCTCTGATTGTTTTTGCCCTTCACTGCCGGTATATTGGTTGCATTACATGGCATCAAATCATTCACATTTGCTTATTACTGTTGTTGAAAAGGCAGCAGACATGTAATAGAGGGAAAGTCACTTGGAAAGGAAATCTCTAAATTGCAGAACCTTAAAAGGTTTTTCATTGTAACTTAAACACCAATAATTCTGTGGTTCATTTGTGTAGTAAACATACACACTGACATGTTCAGTAAAACCCTTCTGCATTGTTTCTGTATTGTTTCCTTAGAAACTGAGGGGTTCAAGATCGATACAATGGGCACCTACCACGGCATGACCCTGAAGTCAGTGACGGTAAGGACACTTTCCTCTTTCTTTAATAATGAATAAAATTGTAGTCAAAAAACAGTTTTTATCCCAGAATCACTCTGTTTGACTACATATGCAACAAATTTACAGAGCAACCGTTTTTAAACTAGTTGAACCACTTTTTAGATGGATAACGGCCTTCAGCTCAATAAAGACAAATGTGTACAGACATGAAAATTGCCTCACTAGTACAGAAAACCACAAGTTTGCAGTACATTTTGCAACTTGTTTTGCTGCTGTTGATGACACATGACTTTTACAAACAGTTTATTCCTCCATTAGAAAGGCTGTTTTTACAAAAGTGGTCTCACTTGGACATAGAAGACTCTTCATCTTTGTACAAAATTGGCAATTTTCATAGAACACAGGTTTATATAGCGATTGTATAGGTTAATGTGTCCATTCATATAAAGTTAGGAAACACTTGTACTGGTTGAGGAGACTGTTCGTTCTCAGGTATCTAACTTGTCATTCTTGCGTGCCCTCTGCCTGCTCGTTCTTTAGCCAGGCAGGCATTGTGTTTGTTGCTTTGTAGGTGATGCCAGTATTTCAGTAGTTCATTGGGATGAAATCCGTGTGACGTTATCAGATGGCTGTACTTGCAGCTAGAGTACGACACTCGCCAGTGGTTGAATAGAAACTCGTTGGGTGGGGGTGTGGGCTCGATCCGGAGCTTGGCTAGACAAATTCCCACATACACATCCTCCAAATGCAGGTGGCGCACACGTGACGATACTTGGTAGAGTTTCCTCGCCAAGTCTCCGGAGAAGACGTAACCAGTCCCAGAGCAGAAAGTGGGGTACTTGTCACTTGGATAGAGCTCGGGGGACATGTACCACTTGCTGTTTTTATTCCTGTTGGGTGCAAAGCCCCTCATGTTGTTGCCTGTGAAGTAATTCTTCCTGGGCCTAGTTTCTGGCCTGAGCAGCTTATAAATCAGATACTCAGTGTTGACAAACATGTCGCTGTCTGTCTTCATGACATAGCTGGTCTGTGGACAGTGCACCGCCACCCAGTTAATACCCATGAGTGTCTTCATTGTCAAGTTTTTGTAGGAATCTAGGAAGTCCTGTTGAATGATATCATGATATCTCCGACTCTCGGCTTCTAGCATCCTCTGTTGTAAAAGTCCCAGCTCCCCTTCACTTTTTCCTAACAGAAAGAGCCTTGTGAGTCCCAGTCTTGGGGCAACACTCTCGTTGCCCCATGTTTGGCGTATAGCATTCCTTGCCTCTACCTGTCGAGCCTCAGTGGCAATCAGCAACACCAGAAATGGTGTAGGTCGGCCCTCTGCACATTTGTCTGGCTCATTTATGATATAGGTAAAAGGGCCTTGACTTATAATGGCATTAATGTCACCTCCTTGACTTCGGCTTGTGTTGGCCATCATAGTGCTGTCAAAACTTGAGTTGCCTTGAGAAGAGGAAACGTCTCCTATCTCATGGAAACTGCTGTTGACATTAGTTTTGAAAGTTGGCTGAGGAACAATGACAAACCTCCATGATGTATGTTGGGCGCTTGTGTTCAGTTTGGCTTTGGTGGTTAGCCCACCCCCTCCATACACTAGAGGATGCCCCCTCCACCATGGCATACCTTTAAGTTTAGGCAGCCAAACCTGGTGGACCAAAAACACAAGTACACCCAGGAGTGACAGAAGAACAATAAGGAGAAGGTTGGCCATGTGGGCACAGCAGTGCCGCCGTCTCCACTGCATGGTTCTGACGGCACCGAATCACCCAGATGTCTGTCACACAGCCCTGTTGTCAGCAGGTTCCAGCCATGGGTCCAAGTACAGTGTGTGTGGATCGATGGCTAGGAAGTTTTGATCTGGGACTGACTTCTCATTTCCACGTATGTAGTAGAAGGATGGGTGTTCAGGAATTACCTAGAAGACAGAAGTGAGCAATAAAACAGATTAAGTGTGTCACCAGGACATTAAAGCAGCTTTAATGACACGATGCAGCTTTAAAGTGCATTGATTTTTGTAGGTTTAATAAAGAATTATAACATTGTTATACTGGTTTTGCAGATGTAACCTATGCCAAATCTGTCTGTTGTGTCTTCATGGTGCCTCTAAGAGCTGAACCTCTGTTGTTGGCAGCAATGTTTGCAGGGAAAGCAAATGTTTTTTTTTTTTTATCAAGTTTACTTTTATTTTGATTTCAGAAGAGTAAAACTGAGTAAGCGGAAGCTTATTCTTTTAGACCTGGCCTGGCCGAGATGTACTCTGCTTTCGATAGCTGGAGTTATTTTCTCTTGAAGAGATAATATGGCTCTGGAACGAACAGTCTGTGTTGTGTGGCTCTAGCACCCTGAAGTGGAGTGTGTTCCTTTTATGCACTACCCTCTTAAAGGACCCCAATGAGACAAAGAGAGGTTTGTGAAAACTCTGAGACACTGAAAAGACCTATCTTGCTTGCATCAATAAAAGGAGAAACCAGTTTTTCGTCAACAGGCACACACCCTTCACTTCCTGTATAACCGGCGATTGCAGGTTGCTGCGTGATACAATTTTGCTTAAACATGTTGAATTTTTAACCTTAACCTTCATTATGATCTTACCTATTTGAATCCCAGTGCTCTTCTCTGTGGCGTTCGTTGCTGCTGCATGTATCCTCTCACTGAACGCACACCTGCTCCCTGCTTCTCTTCAACAACTGAGGTCCTCGTTGTTTTCTGATGTAAAAAATCAGGCAGAAAGACCGCTTTTGCCTCCATCAACCTCCGACCACAATCCACATGCAAGTGTCTGTGTTTACGTGCGGCGGCAGAACATGTGTTGGTGCTATGTTGCAGGCTCCATCTGCCGTGGTGCATTGTCCCCAGAGGCTTAATGCTAACGGTGCTGCACTGCTGCTGTTTTTGACTAAAAAAAAGGAGAGGACAGTCTGTAGCTAACACTTAGCTCCAGCTCTGGGTCCTTTTGCCGTCCTCGCTTGTCACGTCGTGTACATCAGAGTCCACGTCCAGCTCAGCCAGCAGCCCCCCTGTGCTATCGTCGGGTTATCCAAGAGACGAATAGAGAAGCAGAAACTGCGGGGGAGGAGGATGAACGGGAGGCAGAGCTGCGGGTTGTGCGTTCGCTCAGAAAGGCAGCTCCAGGCTTGGTGGCAGCACGCTAACCACCGCGTCACGACGTCTCTGCTGCTGTTGCTGTCTGCTCTGTTTGAGAGGAGGGGTAGAGGGAGGGGGGTTGGGCTCTTGACCTATTTGTATTCATGCCCATTCTCCAGAAAAGTGAAAACAGAAATATTTAGTCCATTGTGCTGTGAAGTAAGCAGAAAGGTGCAGGAAGCCTTCATGGGAGCAGCTACACAAGTTTTTTTTTTTTCCAATCTGACTGAAAAACGGCAAACGTTGGTGTTACGTGCTTCCGTGCGATGATGAACAAAGCAGACAGATTTTGATTCAGTCCAACTGTGTGCTACCATTGCTTGAACACTGAGGATTAAAGCTGTGCTTTTACAGCATTCATTCCGCCGCGTCAGTCTACACTGTTTTTTTTTTTTTTTTGTTTTTGTTTATTTTGACATTGAAACATTGCTATGTAAATTTGACCACAATGTGTGAACAGGGAGGACACTGTATTTGTGCATGAGCCCGTGGGGTTCACAGTTACCTTGGGTAAACTCTGATCCCCTTATGTAAATAACATAAATTACATATGAATGTACATAGCATTGTGAGATAAGGTGTAGCTCTGGAAGTAGTTAATGGTGTGTAACCTTCTCAGAAGAACGAAACCTACACCGTTTCAGTTGGTAAAGGTAAATTCAGGACGTGGGAAACGCCGTCTGTTTTTCTCATTCAGATCGTACATACATCCAACCGGTACAGTTCACACATTTTAACCTATTCATCCCACTACTATTCAAGGAGCCAGATGGGCACGGTCTTTGGTTTCTGCTGAATCTAGTTTGTTTGATGGCTGCCGTCCAGTTCCTGCTGGGCTGCTCTTCTCACCTTGCCGTCCCTCGCATGCTGTGTTGTGTAGCCGTATTGTGGAGCTCAGGGTGTCTTTGTGCTTTTATGTGGAGAGCAAATGGAAATGCCTGTGCAGTCATTTAATCTGTAATTAACAGAGGTGCTGCCAGTCATCTCCTCCCTGGCAGCTGCTGGGAATAAAGAATCGACTAAATGTGTTTTAAGTCCTTAGGACACACAAACAATTGTGTATTTAAAGGGAGTTTTTAAGCAAGAGGTGACACACACACACATCTGTCTAGATGGGAGAACATTGTCTGTCCACAGAAAAATTAAGAAATGATCATATAATCCTTTTAAAATCATTCAAATAATCTTTGGGATAAAATTGTTTTCCCCGATTTAAAGTGAGTATAGAGTTCGTATTTTTCCCATAGAAAGAATGAATGTGGTGGAGGTTGGCGTGCTAGTTAACCAGTTAAGGTGATACTAATGGCTCTGGACACTGGAGCTCCTGAATCTGTACTCATGATGCAGTTTGACATGCAGCGCTGTGTTTCTGTAGCCCCTAGAAATGTCACTTGCTGTTTGTTACACTTTGAAAACGTGTTTTTGTTTTTCTTTTTCCAGGAAGGAGCCTCTGCTCGAAAGGCTCAGACCCCAGCCATGCAGCCTGTCCCTCGCCCAGGTGGGATGTAACACGATGCTCCTCATAGCTCCAGCTCTGTTAAATAAGATTAAGCCTAATGTTTACTCTGTGAATTGAGATTGATAAGCTGTCTGTGACACATTTGTGCTACAACTGTGATCAGATTAATAAGGCAATCTGTTCCCATTGTTGGGTTTACGGTTCAGACATGGTGATTTGTTTCATTTCTCAGCTTTAACTTACTGTCTGTTCAAGACAAAACACTTCATTATTCCAACACGTTTGCTGTAAATTGTGACATTTTTCTTGCCTCTTTTCCCTTTTTAGTTTCACAAGCCAGACCTCCACCCAATCAGAAGAAAGGTAAATAAAATGATGTGTTAGTGTACAATCTGCATATAAATCTGTATTAAAACTTTTTCTCAGTTTTTAAGTTTCGGTTCTAGAGACATTTTATTCTGATTGTTTTTGACAGGGTCTCGAACGCCGATTATCATCATCCCTGCTGCTACAACCTCACTCATCACAATGCTTAATGCTAAAGATCTTCTGCAGGACCTAAAGTAAGCATCAGTTACAATTACACACATTTGATCTTTTTTTGGGGGTGGGTTCTGTTTATTATTGCATTCTTTAATACGTATATTTATTATCATCTTTAATAATATTATAGTAATGACACTAGTTACATGAGCGTATCTCCTAATCACGTTGAATGATGCATCGGGTTGTAAGTTATTATGAACATTGGACATCTTTACACATTACAGTGCAGCAGAAAGGTTTGTAATGATGATATGTTAATGATGGGCATGACAGATCTGTTAACATCAGCTCATGCTTGGGACTTGTTTGCAACTAATATAATAATTAGGGGAAAGAAGAGAAGTAATTTGGCACTATATAATTTTTTTTAAACCACACTAGGTTTATCACGTCTGATGAAAAGAAGAAGCAGGGCATCCCACGAGACAATGAGGTTCTGCTTCAGAGGCGCAAAGACCAGATCCAGCCCGGTGGCACCACACTGAGCGTCACTGTGCCGTATCGCGTCATTGATCAGCCGCTCAAACTGGCTCCACAGGACTGGTGAGACTACCGTTATTTCACCCACGCTGAAGCCAGATGTGGACAATCAGCAAAAGCTCTGAGCTCATTCAGAGAGGGCGAGAGAGACGAGCCGTGTTCAAGCTCATGTTTGCCTTGGTCATAGAGTGAAACAACCACCTGTCAACTGCCCGTCAGATGGCTCAGCTGCTAACTGAATCATTAGTTGTTGACAGTCGTCACTCAGGTCAGCAGCCTGCGTTAGAGGCTCTGTTGTTTCTGAGGGTCTTTCATGATTTGTGTTGGTACAAAAAGCTGGTTTCTGTTCAGTCCAGCCATTTCTTTTGTTTAATGAGAAGGTGGGGTTATATTCTTGTCATTTATTTTTGTCACTGTGTGTGTGTTGTGGCAAGAACCTTGGTCTCAGCAGGATTTTCTGATCTGCCGCAACCAAACAGGAGCGTCGATAAATCGTTGGTGGCATTATTCATGCATCCGTATCAACAGACTTTGTGCTGTTTCTTCCTGCAGGGATCGAGTGGTGGCTGTGTTCGTGCAGGGTCCTGCCTGGCAGTTCAAGGGCTGGCCGTGGCTGCTGCCTGATGGCTCCCCTGTCGACATCTTTGCTAAAAGTGAGCCGCACAGGCCGCTTGTCCTTTTTATTTGCGAACACCTGTCTGTATTTTCACGGTTCCACATTTTCTCCCTGTAGTTCGAGCGTTTCATTTGAAGTATGATGAAGCAAAGACAGACCCCAATGTGCAGAAGTGGGATGTTACCGTCCTGGAGCTGAGTCGCCACCGGCGCCATCTGGACCGACCTGTCTTTCTGCGCTTCTGGGAAACCCTCGACAGGTATTTTTTATTTATTCTCCTGCATCTGAATGAGCTGTGTACGCATCTGTTTGTTTACTATGTGTGTGTGTGTGTGTGGATCATTTAGTACATAATGTTCTAATGTTGCACAAGCTAACTCTACTTCCTTCTCTTTTCTTTCAGATACATGGTGAAACACAAATCTCACCTCAGGTTCTGATCACAAGGTTCATTCTCCGAAACTCCCACAATTCATTCTTTGACCTTCCAGCCGTACTTAGTCCCCCCTCCTTTTAGAGGGAGCCAACCTCAACCAAGCTGTCAGCCCACCTTCGAATTCAGTCCCCAATAAAACAGCAAAACAAAAAAAGGGAGAAGGAAATCCAGCGACTTCCTCCAACAATTCTCCTCAACCCCCGATGCGGTGTGCTGGATTGGTTGCTGTGGACGCTGCACTGGAGATGAGGGGGACTTTTGTGTTCATTGTAATTGTTTTCTAATGTTTTCATGTAGGTAAACAAAAACACCAAAACAACTTTTATATAAAAAGGCAACACATTGTGGAGGCGATGTAAGTGGCATATGATGCAACATGACCGGCAGAGCAGAGCCGTGTAGATGGACAGACATTGTGCAAATAGTTCTTGGTACAGATGACACAACCAATGATTGAGCAAAGAAACTTACTTTACACTTTTTTTTCAAGTGTTTATGGTCTGTGTGTGTATATATGTTAAAACAGATCCAGGTAAGTGACTTGTCAATACTACAAAATAAAATGATCTCGTTGGAGCAGACAGTTGCTAGTTTGACAGATCAGCTCATCAATAACCTTAAGTATTTTTCTTTCCTTTGTTGTTGTGCCAGAGAGCAGAAATGATGAAAGTTTTGCTTTGAGTCACTGCATAAAAATAGACAATAAAAGCTAAAAGAGATTTTTTTTTATTACTTTTCATTTCATCTGTACAACATAAACATTACTCATCATGCTTTCACTGATTGATGTATCGTAACCGGCAGCATTGTTACTGGAGCTGTCATACGCTGCTCATGGATATAAAGTCGCCTGTGTCTGGAGGGAAGTAAAGCTGTGTTGTAAACGAACCAAAAGGTGGATGTGAGGGGTTTTAAATTTACCACTTTTGCAGTTCGTACTGCTGTTTCACAGGAAGTGGCATCTCGCTGTAAAGTGAATTTCGCTGCAGAAGTCTGAGAATATTGTTGCTGCGACCAGTCATGACTTTAAGGTTCAGCCCATATAAATGAAGCTTGGGGCACTTTCCTGATCAGCAGCTGTAGCTTATGATCAGGCGTTTGCCTTCTCACATGTTTGGATCTTGAACTTGAGTTGCTTGTCTCTTGATTGTTTAGGCTGCAAACCGCACAGATGGACGCGACGGCACCAGTGTTACTTTTAGTCAATGCAAGAAACTTTACACAGTTTTTGTTAAAAGCCCAATTTATCCAATGCCTGTTAACCCTTGGCTTATCAGAATGGCCTGTATTGGATGGAATCGCTAACGAGCTTGAATCCTCAGGCAGCCTTTGAAAGGCAGTGTTCCTTTGCGATGTGGTGGAGCGTCTTCTAATGGCTGCTGTAAATCATCCCACAGCGAAAGTCTTTTCAAACTGGCTCCGTGACAATAATGGGTTCATGTTAGTGGCCTCCACAGTTACTTTGAACAAATCCAACCAGTGAGAAAATCAAATATAATGAAATGATGTGATGCCGTCAACATGGGGCAGAAATACTTCAGTGCGTCAGTGTTGTCCTTCAGCTGTTTTTACTGCCATCAAGTGGCGAAACTGTTTTGCTGCTGAAGATTTATCCATCAGGTTTGTCTTTTCAAGTAGCCTGAATGTTGTCATCGAGCCAGTTGTGTAAAATGTTGAATAATCTTCAAAAATCTGCCAGGAGACACATACATCAGTGTGTTTGTAGAAAACGGACAACACTAAACTGCTGGGATCATGTTTGAATATCACAGTGTTCCAGTACAGCACTTTCTTATACTCTACACACAATATGTAGCTCAAGGACAAACTTAAATGTCAGCATTTGGGTCGGTATATTAAGTCTGTTTGCTATTTATTCCCAGAATTCCGTCACTGTTTCCACAGGCTGACCCTGGTTTCACTGGCCTCTGATCACAGCTGTGCGGGAAATCGGACTAAAATCTGGACTCTAGACACATTACTGTCAATACGAAAAAAACAAGTGTAGCGTTACCAGTTTTAAAGGGAGGAGCAGCTGTCGTGTTGATTTGCTGATCAGATGCTAACGTAGGGCTATTACGCCACATGAAGATGCAGTTATTCCACAGTTCTTTTCTGAGGCGACCTCCTGACAGCGTCTTTGCTTTAACTGTATCCCACTGTTTCAGCTCTGATCTGCTGTCACATGTTGCGGCAGCGGGAAAACAGCCGTTAGCTGGTTATTCTGAGTAAATGTGAGGACTATCAGATGTTTGCTGTGGGTCATCAGTGAATTGGCTGCAGACAGTGTTTACTTCTCTCTTGAGTAATGTGCTCTCAATTATTAACTGGGGGAACGAAGAGTCTCCATCAGATTAGTTCTGTGGAGCTCTTCCTCCGGTCAAAATGCGTGACAGGCGTCCTGGATCGGTTCTGCTGCTTTGGTTTCCTGCCGTGCTGCTCGGTGAGAAACTTCAATTCTTCTTGGTTGACTTCTAAACATATAGCTGCTGTCATTACATCCCTCTCTTGTGTCTGACAGTCTCGGCACAGACGGCAGAGCGGCCTTGTCAGCCTGTTGTGAAGGGTGTTTTTGTTATTCCACCAGAAGACAAATATGATCATAACCAAACGGTCAGTTATTCCTGTGATAATGGACTAAAACCAGCAGTGAAGGGTTGGTGGGCGCAGATCACGTGTCTGAACGGCCAGTGGTCTCCTGAACCACAATGTATTGGTGAGTACTTCATGAAGCTCATCTCATACTGGGAACGTTTACAGTGGAGTGATGGTGAGGATTTTTACATATGCTGATAAAGAATAAAATTCTGCATTGTTATTATGAGGTGTATATCTAACATGGAAGAGCTGCAACTGGAGAGTTGAGAGTCAGATATGACTTTATATTTAGTATCAGTGTTCTACAAGTTGTAAATGTTGACTGTGGTTTTGTTCTTCTTGCATTAGATGAAAACAGCTGTGTTCAACCAGACAACGTCCCCAATACAATATACAGTTCTAGCCCAACTGGATGGTACGAGAATGGAAAGAAGATACAAGTAAGATGTGACAAAGGCTATGGAACCAAAAGCAATCTATTAACAGGCACTTGTATAAACGGAACCTGGAGCTCAATGCCCGTCTGTGAGAGTGAGTGTCAGTGGTTTGAGCTGTGACAATGAACAACAACCAATTAACTGTAACTGTCTGATTGTTAATGTGTCTTTTCCAGAACGTACAGACTCATGCAGTGAACCTCCTCAACTCCCTCACGCTGTAATAATCAACCAGACACAGCAGGAGGTGTTTGCTGCAGATTCAGAAGTGATGTATCAGTGTGAGGACGGCTACACCACAGAGCAGGGAGAATCCAGGAAATCTGTTTTTTGCATATCTGGAAACTGGACTAAAGGTCCAACCTGCAGTAAGTGACCAGACACACGTTAAATCAGTTGTGTTGATTTGCTTTAACATCAGTGTCAAACAGTAAATGAACATTTGAACAGTCTGACACTGCACCAACGATCAGATCAGGTAAACTCGCATTCATTGATTCCTTTATGACATGAAACAAACTTACTTAATTGATTTGATAATAACTTGTATATTTCTTTATTTACAAACTGCTGAGATCAAAGGTTTAATTGTACAATTTTTACTGTATGTGTATGTAAGTCAGAATCATATGGATGATTTAATTACTGTTGTTGATTTGCTGTAACATCAGTGTCAAACAGTAAATGAACTATGTGTTTATTGTCTTACAGTAAAACCTGACTCTAGTCCTATGACGATGCCAGGTCAGTCACAGTTATTGATTCCTATACAGTATATGACTCAGTTTATTATACCATAATATTGTGTGTATTTCATCATTTCCTGAAATCAAATTCATTAAATAGATTAGGAGGATTTTGTAAGGTTTTTGGATTTTTTAAGGTGCATTTTGTCCAAGTCTATGCTGAAAGATGTTTATACATTTACAGTCTAATCTACCATGTGCAGCAGAGCTCCAGGAGTTAGACGCATTAGATTCACATAAATGGTCTAATTACTGTTTTTGAAAAATAGTCTGCTGAAATAGTGGGAATCTGTGACAAAGTTAAGGAACATCTTTGATATTTTTCAGTCTCCCATTGTGGAAATTTACCACACATTCCTCACAGTGCAGTTTTACCAGGCCGCATTACTTTGACATACAGCTGTGCTGGTAATTATAAACTAATTGGTCCAAAAACTGTGGTGTGTTACAATGATGGCACATGGTCAGAAACACCAACATGTGAAGGTAGGAACAGCTCTGTGCACATTCAATCCCTATCAGATGATACTTGAATGTTGATTCATAAGTGTTTACTTCTGTTCATCTTTAGCTGAGGGACACTGTGTTCTGGATCCTGCTCAGTATAATAGGGGAACATTTAATCGTGACTATCAAGCTCAAAATGTGCCAGAAGGAGAGACGAGATACCTTTACTGTTACCGGGACAGCCACATCAGGGGTGTAAGATGCAGTAATGGAATATTAACTGTAGCACGTTACTGTAAGTAAACATCACCTTTAGATTAATATGTCCAGTCCAACTTCATTATTATATTTTTTTTATACTGAATCTTTTCTCTTTATTAGGTAATTCTGTCACATTTTATTAGTTAACTTGTGTTAATAACAAATCACAAATGTAAAACATAAATACGTCAAAGATGTAAATCTTCACTGATGTTTTTCTGTTTTTTTTATAGGTTGCTTGTCTCAGGACAGGGATAATGTAAGTGTTCCCTTTCTTTTCAAATCATTACATCACCTGTTAACGTTATACTGTAGTTAACTGTCTGTGTTGGAACCAGGAAAACTGCTGGTGAAACCCAACAGAGGAGCAGCTGCTGCCTGGTTGTTAAACAGGCACCAACATGGAAACATGTGAAACGTCTTCAGCAGCAAAACGCCTCAATCCAAACATGACGACAGTAAACCTCTACTGTGCTCAGAACATGTTCAATTATTAAAACACATTATAAATAAAGTTTTCATGGTTTATTGCTGTGAACATATTGTATTTGCTGTATCAACTGTGTGAAAAGTCACTTCAAAGTCTTCCATCACAGTCTGAGACGTGTGAACACAGTTACTTTCATCTCATGCAAGAAGTACAAAATCACAGTCAACATTTACACTTTGAATAATTTCTTCACACACTCAGTGTTCTACATTGATACAAAGTTTTACATCACAGTCTGACACAAGTTGTAGAGTTGTGTGAAATCTTCATGGAGCCAATAAGTGACTGGAGAGGATGTGACTTATTAGTGGATTTACTTCTTGTTGGAGAGAAGAGCATTAAAGCCAACATGAGGCTGCTCACATGTATTTCTCATCCTCCTCTTTCACTAACACGCTTAAATACTGGACTCCATCACAGATTCACCAAACTGTGAGACCCGTTACAAACGGAGGCTGTACAGCTGCACGTCACATCAGACGCTTTCTTACAGAACAGGTCATGGATGAAGGCCGGCGTCGTCACTGAAGCTCTAGTGTGTGTCCTTGTCCCACCTGCGTCTGAACCCACAGTTCTGAAAGGTCCGTTACAGCCCAGCATTGGCTGATCCACACGACCAGGATCAGGTTTGTCCTGATCACAACCGAAACTAAGCAATTGTTATTATTCTATTATTATTATTTATTAAAGGCCAAATACAGAAACAGCAGGTTACAGGTAAATGTGAACACGAGTCACTGAATAGAGAGGAAAGAAGGCAAAGACACAGATCATAACCATTAAAGACGGAGATTTGTCAGGAAGGTTTCAAACGTCGCTGATGTGATCGTTTCATTTTCCTCCTCGTCTGAGGCGTCGTGCTCCTTGTCCTCTTCTGTGTGTTTCTCTGCTTTGGCAGACGACTGAGTGTTTGCTCTTCAAACGTTGCAGAGGAGGCTCATCCACAATGATTAACTGGACCTGATCTGATCCAGGGTTTTAGCTCCGTTTGGTTCAGGGACACATTTATTTCTGGAAAACATGTGCATCAGGTATCTTGGACTGGTTCTGATTTGGCTTCCTGCGGGGCTGCGAGGTAGGAACACTGAATGTACCACATGCACTAACTACTGTTGGTTAAAGTGGAGTAACCCTGTTTATTGTTGAGTCAGCACAGAGTGAGGCTTGGTCCTGCGCTGCTCCTGTACTGGTCCACGGTCTGTTTACACCAAAGCAGGACATTTATCCTCATGGAGCAAAGCTGACCTACACCTGTAACAATGGACATAAACCAGCAGATCAGGGCTGGTGGGCAACAAGCGCATGTAACAATGGGCTGTGGTCTCCTCCACCACAGTGTATCGGTAAGTGGTTCCTAAATACATATGTTAAATTACTGAAATGCATCAAACTGTGTTTTTAACTTTTGTCCTGTTGACTGTGGTTTTGTTCTTCTTGCGTCAGATGAAAGTAGTTGTGTTCAACCAGACGTCGTCCCCAACACAAGATACAGTCCAAGCCCAACTGGATGGTACGAGAATGGAAGGAAAATACAAATAAGATGTGACAAAGGATATGAAACCGAAAACAATATATTAACAGGCACTTGTATAAATGGAGACTGGAGCTCAATGCCCGTCTGTGAGAGTGAGTCTGTCAGTGGTTTGAGATGTGACAATGAACAGCAACCAACTAACTGTAACTGTCTGATTGTTAATGTCTCTTTTCCAGAACGTACAGACTCATGCAGTGAACCTCCTCATCTCCCTCACGCTGTAATAATCAACCAGACACATCAGGAGGTGTTTGCTGCAGATTCAGAAGTGATGTATCAGTGTGAGGACGGCTACACCACAGAGCAGGGAGAATCCAGGAAGTCTGTCACTTGCATATCTGGAAACTGGACTGAAGGTCCAACCTGCAGTAAGTGACCAGACACAAGTTAAATCAGTTGTGTTGATTTGCTTTAACATCAGTGTCAAACAGTAAATGAACATTTATTGTTTTACAGAACAGTCTGACACTGCACCAGCGATCAGACCAGGTAAACTCGCATTCATTGATTCCTTTATGACATGAAACAAACTTACTTCATTGATTTGATAATAACTTGTATATATTTTTTTAAGGTTCATTTCAGATTGTAAAAGGTAGAATCATGTTGATGATCTAATTACTGTTGTTGATTTGCTGTAACATCAGTGTCAAACAGTAAATGAACTATGTGTTTATTGTCTTACAGTAAAACCTGACTCTAGTCCTATGATGATACCAGGTCAGTCACAGTTATTGATTCCTATACAGTATATGACTCAGTTTATTATACCATAATATTGTGTATATTTCATCATTTGCTGAAATCAAATTCACTAAATAGTTTAAGGTGCATTTTGTCTATGTCTTTAATGAAGCGTTAGATTCACATAAATGGTCTAATTACTGTTTTCGAATAATAGTCTGCTGAGATATTGAGAATCTGTGACAAAGTTTAAGAACATCTTTTATTTTTCAGTCTCCAATTGTGGAAATTTACCACACATTCCTCACAGTGCAGTTTTACCAGGCCGCATTACTTTGACATACAGCTGTGCTGGTAATTATAAACTATTTGGTCCAAAGACTGTGGTGTGTTACAATGATGGCACATGGTCAGAAACACCAACATGTGAAGGTAGGAACAGCTCTGTGCACATTCAATCCCTATCAGATGATACTTGAATGTTGATTCATAAGTGTTTACTTCTGTTCTTTAGCTGAGGGACACTGTGTTCTGGATCCTGCTCAGTATCCTAAGGGAACATTTAATCGTGACTATCAAGCTCAAAATGTGCCAGAAGGAGAGACGAGATACCTTCACTGTTTTCGGGACAGCCACGTCAGGGGTGTAAGATGCAGTAATGGAATATTAACTGTAGCACGTTACTGTAAGTAAACATCACCTTTAGATTAATATGTCCAGTCCAACTTCATTATTATATTTATTATACTTAATCTTTTCTCTTTATTTATTAGTTAATTCTGTCACATTTTATTAGTTAACTTGAGTTCATAATAAATCACAAATGTAAAACATAAATACGTCAAAGATGTAAATCTTCACTGATGTTTTTCTGTTTTTTTTATAGGTTGCTTGTCTCAGGACAGGGATAATGTAAGTGTTCCCTTTCTTTTCAAATCATTACATCACCTGTTAACGTTATACTGTAGTTAACTGTCTGTGTTGGAACCAGGAAAACTGCTGGTGAAACCGAACAGAGGAGCAGCTGCTGCCTGGTTGTTAAACAGGCACCAACATGGAAACATGTGAAACGTCTTCAGCAGCAAAACGCCTCAATCCAAACATGACGACAGTAAACCTCTACTGTGCTCAGAACATGTTCAATGATTAAAACACATTATAAATAAAGTTTTCATGGTTTATTGCTGTGAACATAAACTTGTATTTGCTGTATCAACTGTGTGAAAAGTCACTTCAAAGTTTTCCATCACAGTCTGACACAAGTTGTAGAGTGTTGTGTGAAATCTTCATGGAGCCAATAAGTTACTGGAGACTGTGTCTTATTAGTAGATTTATTTCTTGTTGGAGAGAAGAGCATTAAAGACTCATGTGTATTTCTCATCCTCCTCTTTCACTAACACGCTTAAATACTGGACTCCATCACAGATTCACCAAACTGTTGTGAGACCCGTTACAAACGGAGGCTGTACAGCTGCACGTCACATCAGACGCTTTCTCACAGAACAGGTCATGGATGAAGGCCGGCGTCGTCACTGAAGCTCTAGTGTGTGTCCTTGTCCCACCTGCGTCTGAACCCACAGTTCTGAAAGGTCCGTTACAGCCCAGCATTGGCTGATCCACACGACCAGGATCAGGTTTGTCCTGATCACAACCGAAACTAAGCAATTGTTATTATTTTATTATTAATATTATTATTTATTAAAGGCCAAACACAGAAACAGCAGGTTACAGGTAAATGTGAACACGAGTCACTGAATAGAGAGGAAAGAAGGCAAAGACACAGATCATAACCATTAAAGACGGAGATTTGTCAGGAAGGTTTCAAACGTCGCTGATGTGATCGTTTCATTTTCCTCCTCGTCTGAGGCGTCGTGCTCCTTGTCCTCTTCTGTGTGTTTCTCTGCTTTGGCAGACGACTGAGTGTTTGCTCTTCAAACGTTGCAGAGGAGGCTCATCCACAATGATTAACTGGACCTGATCTGATCCAGGGTTTTAGCTCCGTTTGGTTCAGGGACACATTTATTTCTGGAAAACATGTGCATCAGGTATCTTGGACTGGTTCTGATTTGGCTTCCTGCGGGGCTGCGAGGTAGGAACACTGAATGTACCACATGCACTAACTACTGTTGGTTAAAGTGGAGTAACCCTGTTTATTGTTGAGTCAGCACAGAGTGAGGCTTGGTCCTGCGCTGCTCCTGTACTGGTCCACGGTCTGTTTACACCAAAGCAGGACATTTATTCTCATGGAGCAAAGCTGACCTACACCTGTAACAATGGACATAAACCAGCAGATCAGGGCTGGTGGGCAACAAGCGCATGTAACAATGGGCTGTGGTCTCCTCCACCACAGTGTATCGGTAAGTGGTTCCTAAATACATATGTTAAATTACTGAAATGCATCAAACTGTGTTTTTACCCTTTGTCCTGTTGACTGTGGTTTTGTTCTTCTTGCGTCAGATGAAAGTAGTTGTGTTCAACCAGACGTCAACCCCAACACAAGATACAGTCCAAGCCCCACTGGATGGTACGAGAATGGAGGGAAAATACAAATAAGATGTGACAAAGGATATGAAACCGAAAACAATATATTAACAGGCACTTGTATAAATGGAGACTGGAGCTCAATGCCCGTCTGTGAGAGTGAGTCTGTCAGTGGTTTGAGATGTGACAATGAACAGCAACCAACTAACTGTAACTGTCTGATTGTGTGTTAATGTGTCTTTTCCAGAACGTACAGACTCATGCAGTGAACCTCCTCATCTCCCTCACGCTGTAATAATCAACCAGACACATCAGGAGGTGTTTGCTGCAGATTCAGAAGTGATGTATCAGTGTGAGGACGGCTACACCACAGAGCAGGGAGAATCCAGGAAGTCTGTCACTTGCATATCTGGAAACTGGACTGAAGGTCCAACCTGCAGTAAGTGACCAGACACAAGTTAAATCAGTTGTGTTGATTTGCTTTAACATCAGTGTCAAACAGTAAATGAACATTTATTGTTTTACAGAACAGTCTGACACTGCACCAGCGATCAGACCAGGTAAACTCGCATTCATTGATTCCTTTATGACATGAAACAAACTTACTTCATTGATTTGATAATAACTTGTATATATTTTTTTAAGGTCCATTTCAGATTGTAAAAGGTAGAATCATGTGGATGATCTAATTACTGTTGTTGATTTGCTGTAACATCAGTGTCAAACAGTAAATGAACTATGTGTTTATTGTCTTACAGTAAAACCTGACTCTAGTCCTATGACGATGCCAGGTCAGTCACAGTTATTGATTCCTATACAGTATATGACTCAGTTTATTATACCATAATATTGTGTATATTTCATCATTTGCTGAAATCAAATTCACTAAATAGTTTAAGGTGCATTTTGTCTATGTCTTTAATGAAGCGTTAGATTCACATAAATGGTCTAATTACTGTTTTCGAATAATAGTCTGCTGAGATATTGAGAATCTGTGACAAAGTTTAAGAACATCTTTTATTTTTCAGTCTCCAATTGTGGAAATTTACCACACATTCCTCACAGTGCAGTTTTACAAGGCCGCATTACTTTGACATACAGCTGTGCTGGTAATTATAAACTATTTGGTCCAAAGACTGTGGTGTGTTACAATGATGGCACATGGTCAGAAACACCAACATGTGAAGGTAGGAACAGCTCTGTGCACATTCAATCCCTATCAGATGATACTTGAATGTTGATTCATAAGTGTTTACTTCTGTTCTTTAGCTGAGGGACACTGTGTTCTGGATCCTGCTCAGTATCCTAAGGGAACATTTAATCGTGACTATCAAGCTCAAAATGTGCCAGAAGGAGAGACGAGATACCTTCACTGTTTTCGGGACAGCCACGTCAGGGGTGTAAGATGCAGTAATGGAATATTAACTGTAGCACCTTACTGTAAGTAAACATCACCTTTAGATTAATATGTCCAGTCCAACTTCATTATTATATTTATTATACTTAATCTTTTCTCTTTATTTATTAGTTAATTCTGTCACATTTTATTAGTTAACTTGAGTTCATAATAAATCACAAATGTAAAACATAAATACGTCAAAGATGTAAATCTTCACTGATGTTTTTCTGTTTTTTTTATAGGTTGCTTGTCTCAGGACAGGGATAATGTAAGTGTTCCCTTTCTTTTCAAATCATTACATCACCTGTTAACGTTATACTGTAGTTAACTGTCTGTGTTGGAACCAGGAAAACTGCTGGTGAAACCGAACAGAGGAGCAGCTGCTGCCTGGTTGTTAAACAGGCACCAACATGGAAACATGTGAAACGTCTTCAGCAGCAAAACACCTCAATCCAAACATGACGACAGTAAACCTCTACTGTGCTCAGAACATGTTCAATGATTAAAACACATTATAAATAAAGTTTTCATGGTTTATTGCTGTGAACATAAACTTGTATTTGCTGTATCAACTGTGTGAAAAGTCACTTCAAAGTTTTCCATCACAGTCTGACACAAGTTGTAGAGTGTTGTGTGAAATCTTCATGGAGCCAATAAGTTACTGGAGACTGTGTCTTATTAGTAGATTTATTTCTTGTTGGAGAGAAGAGCATTAAAGGCTCATGTGTATTTCTCATCCTCCTCTTTCACCAACGCGCTTAAATACTGGACTCCGTCACAGATTCACCAAACTGTTGTGAGACCCGTTACAAACGGAGGCTGTACAGCTGCACGTCACATCAGACGCTTTCTCACAGAACAGGTCATGGATGAAGGCCGGCGTCGTCACTGGAGCACTAGTGTGTGTCCTTGTCCCACCTGCGTCTGAACCCACAGTTCTGAAAGGTCCGTTACAGCCCAGCATTGGCTGATCCACACGACCAGGATCAGGTTTGTCCTGATCACAACCGAAACTAAGCAATTGTTATTCTTTTATTATTAATATTATTATTTATTTAAGGCCAAACACAGAAACAGCAGGTTACAGGTAAATGTGAACACGAGTCACTGAATAGAGAGGAAAGAAGGCAAAGACACAGATCATAACCATTAAAGACGGAGATTTGTCAGGAAGGTTTCAAACGTCGCTGATGTGAACGTTTCATTTTCCTCCTCGTCTGAGGCGTCGTGCTCCTTGTCCTCTTCTGTGTGTTTCTCTGCTTTGGCAGACGACTGAGTGTTTGCTCTTCAAACGTTGCAGAGGAGGCTCATCCACAATGATTAACTGGACCTGATCTGATCCAGGGTTTTAGCTCCGTTTGGTTCAGGGACACATTTATTTCTGGAAAACATGTGCATCAGGTATCTTGGACTGGTTCTGATTTGGCTTCCTGCGGGGCTGCGAGGTAGGAACACTGAATATACCACATGCACTAACTACTGTTGGTTAAAGTGGAGTAACCCTGTTTATTGTTGAGTCAGCACAAAGTGAGGCTTGGTCCTGCGCTGCTCCTGTACTGGTCCACGGTCTGTTTACACCAAAGCAGGACATTTATTCTCATGGAGCAAAGCTGACCTACACCTGTAACAATGGACATAAACCAGCAGATCAGGGCTGGTGGGCAACAAGCGCATGTAACAATGGGCTGTGGTCTCCTCCACCACAGTGTATCGGTAAGTGGTTCCTAAATACATATGTTAAATTACTGAAATGCATCAAACTGTGTTTTTACCCTTTGTCCTGTTGACTGTGGTTTTGTTCTTCTTGCGTCAGATGAAAGTAGTTGTGTTCAACCAGACGTCGTCCCCAACACAAGATACAGTCCAAGCCCCACTGGATGGTACGAGAATGGAAGGAAAATACAAATAAGATGTGACAAAGGATATGAAACCAAAAACAATGTATTATCAGCAACTTGTATAAATGAAGACTAGAGCTCAATGCCCGTCTGTGAGAGTGAGTTTGTCAGTGGTTTGAGCTGTGAAAATAAACAACAACCAACTAACTGTAACTGTCTGATTGTGTGTTAATGTGTCTTTTCCAGAACGTACAGACTCATGCAGTGAACCTCCTCATCTCCCTCACGCTGTAATAATCAACCAGACACATCAGGAGGTGTTTGCTGCAGATTCAGAAGTGATGTATCAGTGTGAGGACGGCTACACCACAGAGCAGGGAGAATCCATGACATCTGTTATTTGCATATCTGGAAACTGGACTGAAGGTCCAACCTGCAGTAAGTGACCAGACACACCTTAAATCAGTTGTGTTGATTTGCTTTAACATCAGTGTCAAACAGTAAATGAACATTTATTGTTTTACAGAACAGTCTGACACTGCACCAGCGATCAGACCAGGTAAACTCGCATTCATTGATTCCTTTATGACATGAAACAAAATTACTTCATTGATTTGATAGTAACTTGTATATATTTTTTTAAGGTCCATGTCAATTGATTTGCTGTAACATCAGTGTCAAACAATAAATGAACTATGTGTTTATTGTCATTAAACTAATTCACTAAATAGTTTAAGGTGCATTTTGTCCAAGTCTTTAATGAAGCGTTAGATTTACATAAATGTTCTAATTACTGTTTTTGAATAATAGTCTGCTGAGATAGTGAGAATCTGTGACAAAGTTAAAGAACATCTTTTATTTTTCAGTCTACAATTGTGGAAATTTACCACACATTCCTCACAGTGCAGTTATACGAGGCCGCATGGCTTTGACATACAGCTGTGCTGATAATTATAAACTAAGTGGTTCAGAGACTGTGGTGTGTTACAATGATGGCACATGGTCAGAAACACCAACATGTGAAGGTAGGAACAGCTCTGTGCACATTCAATCCCTATCAGATGATACTTGAATGTTGATTCATAAGTTTTTACTTCTGTTCATCTTTAGCTGAGGGACACTGTGTTCTGGATCCTGCTCAGTATCCTAGGGGCTATTTTATTCCTGAATATCCAGTTCAACATGTGGCAGACGGAGAGACGAGACAAGTTCAGTGTCGTCCAGAAAGCAAATATTACACCAGGATTGTAACATGCAAAAATGGAATATTGGATGTAAATGGTTACTGTAAGTAAATACATTACATTTAGATTTATATCTCAACCCAAACTAAGCGCCAAAGATAATTATAGAATTATAGTGAGCTCATCAAACCTGCCGGGAGCACTTTGACTTTTGATTCAGTCCTGTCATTTGTCCTTTTTTCCTGTTTGCTTCCTGTGTTGTAATCGGTGTAACTAGTGTCACCTGTGTTAGTAGTATTTAGGTTCCTAGTATATGCACAGCTTTGGCTGGTTTGTGGATATAAGTTATGCTGTCCTCTTACGTTCTTTGTTTTCACCTTGCCTTAGTTCCTTCTAGAGTGTATCTTAAGATGTGTTTGTGTTATTAAGTCACTTATATTGAACGTTTATTTGTGGGTCGTGCATTTGGGTCCTCAATTTGTTTGTTGCCCTTGTCCAGATGCTCTGAGTAGAGCAGGCCAGAGCTGGTAGGACTTTCTCCTGTAAGGGTTTGCTTGTCTTAGCAGCCGAGTCAGCGCAGCTTCTGAGGAGCTTGATGCAGTTTAGTGTATTTGTTAGCAGGATTCTAACACACTAATGTTTTTCTATTTTTTTTTTGTAGGTTGTTTCGACAATGGTATTTTGGTAAGTGGCCCCCTTCTCTTGTGGTCATTACATCACCTGTTAACGTTATACTGTAGTTAACTGTCTGTGCCGAAACCAGGGAATCTGCTGATGAAACCGAACAGAGGAGCAGCTGCTGCCTGGTTTTTAAACAGGCACCAAGATGGAAACATGTGAAACGTTTGCAGCAGGAAAACGCCTCAATCCAAGTATGATGACAGTAAATTCATACTGTGCTTAGAACATGGTTATTGATTAAAACACATTATTAATAAAGTTTTCATTATTTTTGTGTGATTATAATCTTGTATCTGCTTTATTAACTGTGTGAAGGGCTTTCAGTAACATAAATACTGTGGCTCATGAATTTAGCTGTGTTCCACTCGTCCAGAAGTGGCTCAGAATCAACACTTGATAATATATGACATCACATATCAAGTGTAGATGTTCAACTCGTGCTAATTTTCACCTTACAGTATGTTAATTCATCGGCACTTGAAATAAATATAAACTTACATGAAAAAAAACAAAAATAAAATGAATTAAACAATGTCACAAACAAATATAATAGTTTATAAATCACCATGTTTTTGTTCAGATTTAAATTCATATTTAATTGAATGTAATTATTTAAAGTTTTCTTCCCTCCTCTATTTTATTTATATCAGACGTCACCATGAGACGTTTATGAAACACATTATAAACACAGAATCATGCAAAACTTTAAAGAGCAGAATAGATTGTTCGCTGCAGGTTGTTATCATCATAAAGCAATAATAACGTAATTTAATTCACGTAAATTAATTTAATCTTTGTTTCTTTTCCTCTTCATCCACATTACTGGTGTCATTATCCAACATGAATGAATTAACTTACAAATAATAATATTTATGCAGTCAATACAAACAGAGAGAAAACACGCAGGAGGGATGGTGTTATAAATATGATGCTTACCTGTAGCAGTAAATTCTGTGTATGAGCTCATGTCAGTGCATCCAGTAAATAGTGAGATACTGACTGATGCAGAAACCATCACAGACAGATGCTTCTTTAAACCAATGCTCGTTCTTTTTAAAGAAAAAGAAAAAAAGAAAACACAGCTGCTGACTCTGCAGTTCACAGACGCATTCTGTCTGAATCTGAGGTGTAACAATCACATTGATTTCTTTGGTAATGACTGGCTGAAGCCTCCAAGGACACATTGGTCATTCTGAAATGAAATAACTAATTTCATTTGTCAGGAGTTGTAAATTCCTGAATGATACTAACTCAACTTGTGGTAACATGTGAGTCTGTGTTAAAAGCTGTGGAAACCGTGGTCTGAATAAAGCTTTGATGGGGTCTGAAGTCTGCGTTATCGTATCGGAGGTTGTTGTTGTTTCCATCACCTCCACACACTGTGATCTGTTCAGTATCACACGGCTGCTGCTGCTTAGCTGAGGGATACATATTTATTTATTTGGTCTTCAATTACATTTTTAAAAAACATTTTTAATTCGACTGTATAATTCATTTAGAAATAGATCATATGGTTAATTGTACTACACTGTTCGAACAGAAGGAAGGTTGACACAGTAGGTTTGTGTGTTATATATTATATATTTTTGTACTGGGGCAGACCTACACTGTAAACCCGAATGTTCAAAATAATTAAATTGATTAAGCAGTGTAAACTTATTTTTTTATAAAAAGCTAATCATTAGTTCTTAGTTTGTGATGTTACACAAGTGTTTGCTACTACATACATAATATATTTTTGGCATAGGTACAGTATGTCTGGTTGACAGCTGCATTACAGTTTTCAGTAAAGATCTAAACTGATTTAGAAGTTATTAATAAAATTCTGTTTTGACATATTAAGTGATGCTTAAATTAAATCGAAATGGTAATTAGTGCACTAAACGTAAAGTTTTAAGTAGAGTAGTCTAGCAGATGAGTTCATGCTATTATAGATTTTGACTTAAATAAACATAGCATTTAGTATATTGAGTTCAAAATACCAATTTCATGGCAATCAAAATCTGTTGCTTGTAAGTGTTCTCACCCTGTGTACCTATTATCTTCTATCTTAAAAGCTCAAAACTTCAAACTTGCAATCAATAGCCCTTTTTGAGTTCTGGTAACTAATCAAAGTACTAATGTGCAAAAGTCCCTATTATGAAGAGTCCTAATTATTGCTGAGCTGCTAAAACTGCTACATGAACCAACATTAACCACAACACAGCCTCCCATCCACGAGTGCTCTAAGCTACTTTACAATTCAATGTACACTTTGTACCTGCCCCATGCTGTTTCTATTACATTGACAAAGAATGGGTGTCACTCCAAGTCTCCTCCACTGAGCAGGATCTAACAATTTAAATACAAACAATGAAAAGCAGAGATAACTAGAGATCAAAACCGCTGCTAAGCAGAAAAAACAGCTCTATCAACTTAAAAAACAAAAGGGAATAGAGCACATCTGACAGGGAAATGCAGGAAACTGTAAGCTGTATAGGAACAAAAATATTGATAATAATGTTCCCTGTGATCTCTTTGTGTGATGTTTTAAATCTTACTCTTGATTGGAATTAGATTTAAAATAATGAGGCGAGAGGAGGATTTTATAGAGGTTGAAGAACCTCTCAATTTGTAGAGTTCATTAAGACATTTGTGTTTTCACAAAACAAAACCAAAGATCAAGGCTGAATTCCTGTTTTTATTGCATCGCGTTTCTGGACAATCTAAACATTTCATTTACTGTAAGTCAGCCCCAGAGCTTCATGAGTGTAATACAGTCTATTTGTTGTTCTCTTCTGTGTGTCTTTATTGATTTTGGCTGCAGATCATTCACACAATGTGAATGATGTGGCTCCACTGACATATAAGAGGAAGAAGCTTCAATCGTCGCCTAATTCTGCTCTGAACTTGTCGTTTTACTCAACTTGTTGCAGGATCTTCCTAAAACATGTGCCTCAGACACCTTGGATTTGTTCTTCTGCTTTGGTTTCCTGCAGAACTTCATGGTGAGAACATTTTACATTTGTTAATGTTACACTTAGTGTAGTGCTCACTACAGTAATTTTTTCTTTGTTCTGAATAGGAGAAAGTGATATTCGCTGCGCTGCTCCTGTACTGGTCCACGGTCTGTTTACACCAAAGCAGGGCATGTATCCTCATGGAGCAAAGCTGACATACACCTGTAACAATGGACATAAACCAATAGATCAGGGCTGGTGGGTTATGAGCATGTGTAAGAGTGGGTGGTGGTCTCCTTCACCACAGTGTATCGGTAAGTGGTTCCTAAATACATACGTTAAATTACTGAAACGCATCAAACTGTGTTTTTACCTTTTGTCCTGTTGACTGTGGTTTTGTTCTTCTTGCGTCAGATGAAAGTAGTTGTGTTGAACCAGACGTCAACCCCAACACAAGATACAGTCCAAGTCCAACTGGATGGTACGAGAATGGAAAGAAAATACAAATAAGATGTGACAAAGGATATGAAACCAAAAACAATGTATTATCAGCCACTTGTGTAAATGGAGACTGGAGCTCAATGCCCATCTGTGAGAGTGAGTCTGTCAGTGGTTTGAGATGTGACAATGAACAGCAACCAACTAACTGTAACTGTCTGATTTTGTGTTAATGTGTCTTTTCCAGAAAGTGCAGACTCATGCAGTGAACCTCCTCAACTCCCTCACGCTGTAATAATCAACCAGACACATCAGGAGGTGTTTGCTGTAGATTCAGAAGTGATGTATCAGTGTGAGGATGGCTACACCACAGAGCAGGGAGAATCCATGACATCTGTTATTTGCATATCTGGAAGCTGGACTGAAGGTCCAACCTGCAGTAAGTGACCAGACACACGTTAAATGAGTTGTGTTGATTTACTGTAACATCAGTGTCAAACTGTAAATAGACAAAACTGTATGCTTATTAATTGTCTTACAGAAAAGTCTGACAATGGATCTATGACAATACCAGGTACAATCACATTCATTGATTACTATGTATGGTTCAGTTTATTGACTTATACAATAATGTTTTTCATAACATGACCTCACTAAACATTTTAAGATGCATTTGGTCAGAATCACATTAATGATCTAATTACTGTTTTTGAATAATGGTCTGCTGAGATTAGTGGAGAGAATCTGGGACAAAGGTAAAACCCCTTTGATTTTTTTCAGTCTCCATTTGTGGAAATTTACCACACATTCCTCACAGTGCAGTTATACGAGGCCGCATGGCTTTGACATACAGCTGTGCTGATAATTATAAACTAATTGGTCCAGAGACTGTGGTGTGTTACAATGATGGCAGATGGTCAGAAACACCAACATGTGAAGGTAGGAACAGCTCTGTGCACATTCAATCCCTATCAGATGATACTTGAATGTTGTTTCATAATTGTTTATTTCTGTTCATCTTTAGCTGAGGGACACTGTACTCTGGATCCTGCTAAGCCTTGGGGCCAGTTTCTTCCTGACATTGGAGTCCAAATTGTGCCAAAAGGACAGACCAGATATTTTCCCTGTTTGCACGACAGCCGGTACACCAGGGGTGTAAAATGTGAAAATGGAAGATTAACTGTAGCTCGTTCCTGTAAGTAACATCACAATTAGATTTAGATGTTGGTCAAACTAAGCATTTAGTTTCAGCCTTTTCTAAGTTTGGTGCATGATTGGTTAAGTTGTGTTAATAGAAATTAACACGTGAAAATAAATAATTAAAAATCTGTGTTTTTTAGGTTGTGATGAACGGCTAAACCAACAGGTAAGAGTTAACATTCTGTTCTGGTCATTACATCACCTGTTAACGTTATACTGTAGTTAACTGTCTGTGCTGGAACCAGGGATCCTGCTGGTGAAACCGAACAGAGGAGCAGCTGCTGCCTGGTTGTTAAACAGGCACCAAGATGGAAACATGTGAAACGTCTTCAGCAGCAAAACGCCTCAATCCAAACATGACGACCGTAAACTCTTACTGTGCTCAGAACATGTTCAATCATTAAAACACATTATAAATAAAGTTTTCATGGTTTATTGTTGAGAACATAATACTGTATTTGTTGTATCAACTGTGTGAAAAGTGTCTTATTAGTGGATTTACTTCTTGTTGGAGAGAAGAGCATTAAAGGCTCACGTGTATTTTTTTCATCCTCTTTCACCAACAGGCTTAAATACTAAACTCCGCCACAGATTCACCAAATTGTTTTGAGACCCGTTACAAATGGAGGTTGTACAGTTGCACGTCACATCTATGGGGTGCCGAATGTAAAAGGAGCACATATAACTAGTTTTCTCACATTTAACTAAACGACACAACATGTTTTCTCACATTTAGTTAATAGTGCAAAAATCTAAATGTAAATGTTAAATGTAAATCTTAAATCTAAATGTTAAATGTAAATTTTAAATGTTCGCCGAGTGTAAAACTGAATATTCATGAATGTGCAAGTAGACTCCACCCCTACTCCCAAACAGCGCTTGTAAAGCTGATCTCAGATCAGTGACGCGGACTCAAACACCTCTACTGTACAGTGCGTGCAAACCCCGCCCACATCTGACCTGGAAACCGTTTATAGCATGGACGTAACTTTGGCTAGCTAGTAAGGTTAGCTAACTAATTCTCCATCGGCGCAACAGAAATATTCCATTCAAACCTACTTAACTCCTCATTAATGGTCTTTACAACGTAACAGCACTCACCCTGTGTTTTTTTTTCTTTCTTTTAACAATTTTGTACCTATTATCTTCTATCTTAAAAGCTCAAAACTTAAAAGCTTTGAGGCAATCAGTAGCCCTTTTTTGAGTTCTGGTAACTAATCAGAGTACTAATGTGCAAAGGTCCCTATTATGAATATTCCTAATTAGTGCTAAGCTGCTAATACTGCTACATGAAAAAAACATTAACCTAAGCACTGTTAGGAGTCTTGACCCACAGGCATAGGGCCGAGACCAGAGGTAGGTTCAAAAGGGTTTAATCACAGCTCGAGAATCCAAAAGCAAAGGTCGGTACACAGGTGGAAACAGCAAAACAAGGGGAGCAGGCAAGTCGGTGGTCAAAAAACAGACAATGTTGTCACCAGGTAAGCACAGCGACAGTACAGAGGGACTAGACACAGGAAACAGGCTGAGGTCTAAAACACCAAACTGGCACACGATAATCGCTGGAGAGTAGACACAGAGAACTAAGCTAACAATCATGCAACGGACTGAAGGTGAGTACTGATCTATACTGAATGCAGGTGGTGAATCACATGAGAGAATGAAGCAGGAACTAGTATTGGAGAACAAAACCCCCAAAAAGTACAAAATAAAACAGGAAAAGGCGGTGGTGACAAAATGCTGAGGTATGACAAGCACAGCCTCCCATCCACGAGTGCTCCAAGCTACTTTACAATTCATTGTACACTTTGTACCTGCCCCATGCTGTTTCTATTACATTGACACAGAATGTGTGTCACTCCAAGTCTCCTCCGCTGAGCAGGATCTAACAATTTAAATACAAACAATGAAAAGCAGAGATAACTAGAGATCAAAACCGCTGCTAGGCAGAAAACACAGCTCTATCAACCTAAAAACAAAAGGGAATAGAGCACATCTGACAGGGAAATGCAGGAAACTGTAAGCTGTATAGGAACAAAAATATTGATAATAATGTTTCCTGTGATTTTTTTGTGTGATGTTTTAAATCTTACTCTTGATTGGAATTAGATTTAAAATAAAGTGAGAAAAGGATTTTATAGAGCTTTAAGAATCTCTCAATTTGTAGAGTTCATGAAGACATTTGTGTTTTCACAAACCAAAACCAAAGATCAAGGCTGAATTCCCGTTTTCATTGCATCGCGTTCCTGGACAATCTGAACATTTCATTTACTGTAAGTCAGCCCCAGAGCTTCATGACTGTAATACAGTCTATTTGTTCTTCTCTTCTGTGTGTCTTTATTGATTTTGGCTGCAGATCGTTCACACAATGAACAATGTGGCTCCACTAAGATATAAGAGGAAGAAGCTTCAATCACAAGTTCTCCTCTGAACTTGTCGTTTAACTCAACTTGTTGCAGGATCTTTCTAAAACATGTGCATCAGACACCTTGGATTTGTTCTTCAACATTTTATTTACTGAAAGTCATCCCCAGAGCTTTGTGACTGTGTTTCGATCTATTTGTTGTTCTCTTCTGTAGTTATCTCTCTGTTGATTTTGGCTGCAGATCATTCACACGATGTGAACAACATGGCTCCACTAAGATATAAGGGGAAGAATGAACTTGTTGTTTAACTCAACTTGTTGCAGGATCTTCCTAAAACATGTGCATCAGACACCTTGGATTTGTTCTTCTGCTTTGGTTTCCTGCAGAACTTCATGGTGAGAACATTTTACATTTGTTAATGTTACACTTACTGTAGTGCTCACTACAGTAATTTCTTGTTTGTTCTGATTAGGACAGAGTGAGGTTTGGTCCTGCACTGCTCCTGTACTGGACCACGGTCTGTTTACACCAAAGCAAGACATTTATCCTCATGGAGCAAAGCTGACCTACACCTGTAACAATGGACATAAACCAGCAGATCAGGGCTGGTGGGCAAGAAGCGCATGTAACAATGGGCTGTGGTCTCCTCCACCACAGTGTATCAGTAAGTGGTTCCTAAATACATACGTTAAATTACTGAAATGCAAATGCTGTGTTTTTAACTTTTGTCCTGTTGACTGTGGTTTTGTTTTTCAATTATCAGATGAAAGTAATTGTGTTCAACCAGATGTCAACCCCAATACAAGATACAGTCCAAGCCCAACTGGATGGTACACGAATGGAAGGAAAATACAAATAAGATGTGACAAAGGATATGAAACCAAAAACAATGTATTATCAGCCACTTGTATAAATGGAGACTGGACCTCAATGCCCATTTGTGAGAGTGAGTCTGTCAGTTGTTTGAGTTGTGACAATGAACAACAACCAACTAACTGTAACTGTCTGATTGTGTTTTAATGTGTTTTTTCCAGAACGTACAGACTCATGCAGTGAACCTCCTCAACTCCCTCACGCTGTAATAATCAACCAGACACATCAGGAGTTGTTTGCTGTAGATTCAGAAGTGATGTATCAGTGTGAGGACGGCTACACCACAGAGCAGGGAGAATCCATGATATCTGTTGTTTGCATATCTGGGAGCTGGACTGAAGGTCCAACGTGCAGTAAGTTACCAGTGTGGACACATGGTTGTGTGTTGATTTACTGTAACAAACAGTAAATGGACAAAACTAAACGTTTATTTATTGTCTTACAGAACAGTCTGACAATGGACTCAGACCAGGTACAGTCACATTTATTGATTCCCTAATACAGCATGAACCAAATTTACTTGATTTGATAATAACTTGCATATTTCTTAATTTACCAACTGCTGATATCACAGGTTTAATTGTATCATTTTAACCTAACAACAACTCATCATATTGTGGTGTTTCTGTGGTCTCTGTGTGACTGAGGGGATGTGACATGATTAAACAACATCTATTATATTTTCAGTCGCCAATTGTGGAAATTATCCATACGTTCCTCAGAGTACGGTTGTGTCAAGCCGCATGGCTTTGAAATACAGCTGTCCTGCTCCATATGAACTAATGGGCCCAGAGACTGTGGTGTGTAACAGTGATGGTAGTTGGTCAGATCTGCCAATGTGTAAAGGTAGGAACAGATCAATGCACATTCAGTCTCTATCAGATGACGCTTGAATGTTGAGTCATAAGTGTTTACTTCTGTTCATCTATAGCTCCGGGACAGTGTGTTGTGGATCCTGATACGCATCCTTCAGGTTTATTCGTTCGTGCAGATTTGGATTCCAGATATGCAATTGTGCCAGAAGGACAGATGCTTTATTTTCGCTGTACTGCAATTGCCTCCCCCCCGTTTGCCAGAGCTGTAAAATGTAGGAATGGAATATTAACTGTAGCACGCAGCTGTAAGTGAACATCACATTTAGATTTATATGTCAGTCCAAACGTTTTGTTTAGCCCATTATCCTTATTTATTTTAAGTCAAGATAAAAGATAGTTATAGAAATCTTCACTAAGGTTTTTTTGTTGTTTGTAGGTTGTCCTCATCATCTTATTGTACGGGTAGGTGTCGACTTTCTCCTCTGGTCATTACATCACCTGTTAACGTTATACTGTAGTTAACTGTCTGTGCTGGAACCAGGATATCTGCTGGTGAAACCGAACAGAGGAGCAGCTGCTGCCTGGTTGTGAAAACAGCACCAAGATGGAAAGATGTGAAACGTCTCCTGAAGGAAAACGCCTCAATGCAAATATGATGACAATAAATTCTTACTGTCCTCAGAACATGTTCAATGCTTAAAACACATAAATAAAGCATTCTGGAATAATGAATACATTTTTTAAAAAAGCTCCTGTTTAGTCTTTTAGTTCAAGCTCTAATTATAGTTGGAGTGGCAAATGTCCCCTGGACCTGCACCTCCTGATGTAAAAATCCTGCAGGTCAGCAATTTAGTCCTGGTGATGCACTCAGCATCACTCTCCTCAAGTCCCTTAAGTCCTGAGAGCTGCTGTTCCTATACCAGACTGTAATATTACCAGAGACCACTGATTGTATTATTTACATGTAAAAGAGTTGGCGCAAAGCCATGAAAATCCTAAACTCAGCTACCTGAGGAAGGACAAGCATTTCCTGGCCTTCTTAACCAAGCAAATGAGATGTTCAGTGACATGGACACCCAGATATTTGTAGCTGGTCACTCTCTCCACCAGAGCTCCGCTGATCTTAAGAGCTGTGTTCTGGGAGACCTGCTGTCCCCTCCCGTTAGTCAGGAAGCTTAAGACCCAGGAGCAACGTGCAGCAGGTGGTGTGTTACCTGGTCCGCTGTAGTCCTGTAGAAGCCATGGGTACCATGTCTTCAGTTAACGTAGCAGCCAGTTATAGCTCCCATAATTCATCAACATCATTAGCGTTGACCCAAAACATATCCCAGTCAACATCAGTGAGCGCTGACAGCAGCATAACTTCAGACCAGATTCAGACCAGTGTCTGAACTTCCCGGTGGTTGGTGCCTTTTTCTCTGCATATATGCCTGAATAAGAAAAATAGCAGCATGGTTTATTGCTGTGTGATTATAATCCTGTATCTGCTGTATAAACTGTGTGAAGTTCTCCAATTAACGTGTGGCTCATGAATTTAGCTGTCTTCCACTCGTAGGGAAGAGGCTCAGGATCAATATGTGATAATATATGTCAGGAATCATCATGTGTCATGCGTTTGTGTTTGACCCATTTCCAGGTTTTATTTTGTTAGTTCCTGTTCCTTGTTTTCTTGTATTGTGTTCATACTTCACTTCCGTTCATGTGATCTCCCAGCTGCATCAGTCCCTGTATTTCAGGGTGCCAGATTGTTTGGGTTTCATGCCAGCATTCCAGCGGTCGGTTCTCGTAAGTCTCACCTGTGTATCGACCTCTAATCTTGCTCTGACTTTGCTTTGCCTTGTACAGTATCCTGTTGCTGCAGATTTTAATTTAAATGAAATGTAATTTATGTAATTTAACTATGGAACTTTTTCATGTTAGGCCTCACCCCGATACGTTTACGAAACGTATTATAAACACAGAATAACGCAAAACTTTAAAGAGCAGAATAGATTGTTCACTGTAGATTGTTATCATCATGAAGAGATAATAATGTAATTAAATTCATGTATATTCAAAGTTGGAAAACCCTTTGTTTCCTTTCCTATTTATTTTACTTTATACTTTATTCTCCCCAAGGGAAAATTCTTGTCCACAAACATTGCACTAGTTTTACAATGGTACAGACCGACGAAAAAGCACAATAAGAGTAATTATCATAATAGACATGGGAATAGTAACAATAAAGACAATAGATGACAGCAGAAACAACATAGTCAATCTGGGTCTTTGGTTTAGTGAAGTGACGTCTGAAGGGATTAGGCTTTGGACTCTCCTGCTCCTCAGAGCCTTTTATCTGCAGTCTGAGGGCAGTGGATAAATATTCATTGTGTGGGACTCTCTTCTATTGATATTGCAATGCATTTAATTGCATTATTAATTAGTTCATCTAGGTTGCGTGTGGGAAGGCTGATTATTTTTGCAACAATTCTGGTTACCATTGATAGTTTGTTCCGGTTGTTAGCAGAGAGGATGTTAAAACGTGATCAATACATTAGTCTTGGAAGACTTGATAGAGTAACAGTAGCAGGTGGAAAGCAACATGGAGTCCTTTAAGTTTACGGATGATGTACATGTACAGTCTTTGGCTTCTCTTTCCAGTGTCACTGATGTGCTGATCCAACATGAGAGTGAGACGTACTGTTACTCCCCACTGTTTCAACTGTTTGGTTGTGTATGACGATAGGTTGCTGTATTATGAATACATAATAACAAAAATAGAAAACAATATATGTCCACTGATCTGTGTTATAAATGTATTTCCTTTACATTTTTCAAAATTTCTTAACAAGTAAAACAAGTAAAATTGCTGAATATGCGCATTTCCGGCCCTAATATGGGGAGAAACGCGAGAAGAGGCATCAATGAGCCGAGCCTCAGCCCAGGGCTCCAGCTCCCATTCTCGAGCCGTCATTACGTGGGTTCATACGCGGAGCGATTGCTTCCTGTTTCACAGCTTGTCACCGACAAAATGCGGATTTTTTCTTTACCGTCACTTTCTACAAGCTCATTAATGCGTTTATAGATGTGTGTTTGACATAATTACTTCCTTGATCGCGCAAAAACGGACAAAGAAAACTCGAAATGAGGCAAGGCAGGAAGTCGCCTCTACGGAAGCCGACAGGTGTTTGGCTGCTACTGTCAGGCGATTTGTTTTTTGTTTTTTTTTTGTCAGGCGCCTCTTCGCGGTACAGTAGTGACGTTGGCGCTGCTCGAGTGAGTTAGCAAACGAACTCAGTTAGCTTATTTTTTTTTATTTTTTTCAAGATGGAGGGGAATTATATAGGTCGCCTTAAGACATTTTCATAACAAAAGCTCATAACTGATGGCAGACCAACGCCGGAGCTTAAAGGTTTGGTTCAAACTACGAGACAGAAGACAACTCGCTCCTTTCAAACGGACTGGTGCACGCGATTTAGATTTTTAAGTCAAGTAAATTCAAATTCTTGTGTTGATTTGCAGTCGTGTTAAAAGTACGAGTGCTGTGTTAAACAAATAAGGCAGAAATCCTGTGTTAACTGAAAGCAAAGTATCATGTTATTAATGTCCATTGTACAGTAAGTGTGTTAGGACCTGTGGTATTTTTTAATACCAAAGTTCTGTTTTAAGTGAGTAAAGCGAGTTAAAGCCAGTATCACTGTTTGGTGCCCTCTGTTCCTCTTTTGTTGTTGCCCATAGCTAACATATAGTGGTGGTGGTGGTGGTGGGTGGGGCGGCCTCAAGAGTTCCTCACAGTCACTTGAGAAGTCTACGTTGTCGTAGCGAGCATAGAATGCATTGATTTTTCTCATCAGTAGTGCTGAATCTGTAGTTTCACATATGGTGACTTTATTGTAGACTCACATCCCATCAATGTCCGGACTTTCTAAATGCTTGTTTTGTGTTCATATTAGAGAACTAATTTTACAGTCAGTCCTCATTTTGTAGTTTTGTCTTGAGTACTTAATTTTTTACTCTTCTGTCCGCCAGTTTAAGTTTGATTCATCCACATTAATGTAACTGTGTCATTGTACAACATAAAGAAATTCATTTACAAATAATAATAATTACCTGGTTAATACTGTTACCTGCTGGCTCAAGGCAGACAAATAAGAGAGAGGCCACACATAGATGTTCTATAACAAGGCTAAAATCAATTAACCGGAAGTAGTACTTAAGTACATAACTGATTAGTGTGTTGGAGAGAGGGACAGAGACACAAAAACGGTTGCCCTTTTAAAGACTCCTTTCAGATTCCACAGATGTAGGCAATCAGCCTTCAGGAAACTGACCAATGGCTAACGCCTTAGCTCTAACAGGTCTAACCTGACCTTAGCCAAAAGCAAGGTTAGATTATCCCAGTAACCTAGCAGACCCCACTTGGTCCATGCAGTCTTCCATGCGAGGAAAGTCATTGAATTCACTTAACGGAAATTGGAAATCTAACAGTTAAACCTGGTTTCTTTACCAACAACCAGCTAGATGAGCAAGGCATCCAAAGTAATGTTTTAACAAGTTCAAGTGACACAACTGTACACACTTCTTCCTGTTGGGAGTTTCAAATAAATAGTTCAACTCTGACACTTTAGAGGCCACAGTAAGGTACGGAACTGGAATGGAGAACTAACTACTGGTTCCTCAGCTTTCTAGTCACCGTGCAAAGAAGCCAGAGGGCCCCTACCATGTGTCCAAAGACAAGATCATTTGGGCTAAAACCAAAACTCTCTTGGCTCACTCTTCTTGCAGCTAACATTAACCAGGGCAAATCATCCTCCCAATCTCCATCTAATTCAGTGCATTGAGCAAGCAGGAAAGATTTTAATGTTTGGTGAAATCCAGAGCACCTAGACTCTGAGCATCTTAAAGCTGTCTTAAAACTTTTGCAAACATGTTAGATGTAAAATTTGAACCCTGTTCAGTTTAAAAAACCTTTGGAAGACCAAAAATAGAAACAAACTGAGTAAGAGCTTTCACCACAGCTTTTGTGGGTGGTAAAAGGGAAAGCTGCTGGATATGACATAACTGTGAGCAAGATGGCATTACCAGATTTAGAACGAGGCAAAGGGCCAACACAGTCAATAAGATGTCTGATTGTGTGATTCGACTTTCCCACCAGTTGGCCTGTGGGACATGTTTTTATGAAGTCTAACATGTCTGAATCCGTTCCTTTAACAGCAGGTCATAGTAACCGCCTCTAGACGAGTGTAGAGTCTTCTCTCTGCTCCTTCACTTGGTCACTACTTGTCACAGGTAATGGAAAACTTGGCACAGGAAAAACAACTTGTACTTTATGCACACTTTTAGGAGGGGGTCAGACTTTACCTTGCTCATAGCTCATGTGAGACCTAAACCGAGGGCAAACACACAGGAGGGACGATGTTATGATTATGGTGGTTAGTTTTAAATGTCTACCTGTAACAGTAAAGCCTGTGGTTGGTATTTTATGATTTCAGTTAAAAAAGCAAGAACCTGAAATATAAACTAAATTGAAAAGGAGAAATATCAAGACAATGGGCAGTTTAGTGTGACTCATCCAGTTATATTTTTTATGGCTTATATCTACTTTGAGGCTTTGAAACTAATATAAAACAGATTCCATGACCACTAGGTTAATAAATTATATTACAGAATACAAACTTTGCATTTGTTGTGGCCATCACAACACTGACCTCTGCCCACGGCTTGTTGGAAATTGAAGTCTGAAATCTGATATGTAAACAGTCACATTGATTTCTTTGGTAATGACTGGCTGAAGGTCCCAAGGACACATTGATCATTTGGGGTCATTCTGAAATAAAATAACAAATTTAATGTCAGGAGTAGTAAATTCCTGAATAGTAACTCATCTCTTATATCTTCTACAGTTTGTTCCAAAGTAAACCAACTCCACCTGAAATAAGACCGACGCTGCTGTTTTTAATCTTTATTCAAGAGACTCACATCTGCTGAGTTTGAGGACATGAGGCCTGTCATTGTATTTGTGTTGGCTGCTGAACAAGCTCACTGTGTCAGAAACTGCACTATTTACTATTTCCAAACCATTAGGGGAAGTCCTTGACAATGATTAACTGTGTGGCTCTGAAAGACGAGCGCCGCTTTTCTCCTCAGGCAATTTGAGACAAAATGCATCTGAGACACCCTGCATTGGTTCTCCTGCTTTGGTTTCCTGCCGTGCTGCTCAGTGAGAAACTTGAATGAATTTTAGCTCATTTTTAAACATAAGTGCTGTCATTAGATTCTTCTCTTGTTTTCACAGTTCCAGCACCGACAGCAAAGCAGGATTGTTTGCCTCCTCGCCTGGACAATGTTGGTTTTGTTCTCATACCAAAAGACAAATATAATCATAACCAAACGATCAGTTATTCCTGTGATAATGGACTAAAACCAGCAGCAGAGGGTTGGTGGGCGCAGATCACGTGTCTGAATGGCAAGTGGTCTCCTGAACCACAATGTATTGGTGAGTACTTCATGAAGCTCATCTCATACTGGAAACGTTTACAGTGGAGTGATGGTCAATTTATTTTTGTATATTTTGTATATGCTGATAATATTCTGCGTTGTTATGATAAGGTGTATATCTAAAATGGAAGAGCAGCAACTGGAGAGTTGAAAGTCAGATATGACTTTAAATTTAGTATGAGTGTTCTACAAGTTGTAAATGTTGACTGTGGTTTTGTTCTTCTTCCATTAGATGAAAATAGCTGTGTTAAACCAGAGGACGTCCCCAATACAAGATACAGTTCAAACACAACTGGATGGTACGAGAATGAAAAGAAGATACAAGTAAAATGTAACAAAGGATATGGAACCAAAAACAATCTATTAACAGGCACTTGTATAAACGGAACCTGGAGCTCAATGCCCGTCTGTGAGAGTGAGTGTCAGTGGTTGAGCTGTGACAATAAACAACAACCAACTAACTGTAACTGTCTGATTGTTAATGTGTCTTTTTTCCAGAAAGTGCAGACTCATGCAGTGAACCTCCTCAACTTCCTCACGCTGTAATAATCAACCAGAAATATCAGGAGGTGTTTGCTGTAGATTCAGAAGTGATGTATCAGTGTGAGGACGGCTACACCACAGAGCAGGGAGAATCCATGAAGTCTGTTATTTGCATATCTGGAAACTGGACTGAAGGTCCAACGTGCAGTAAGTGACCAGTGGGCTGAGGGATAGTGTGATTAAAAAATTGCACAGGTTTGTGACCTTCTACTACTTTAAAGCTGCTACGGTAGACATTTCTAGATAAGCAGTGAGCCAAATGACTTGTGTGAACCACGGCCAGCTAAATGCTGTGCAGGGATCAAACAAACTGTTTCTATCGTACTAGTGTGTCGGTCAAAAAAGGTTGACACCATACCATAAATTGTGTATGAAGCTAACATCAGGTTTACGTTCATCAAGTGGAGTCATGAAGGCTGGAGATCTTCAACATCATCTATGTGTCTGTGGCTTTATGTGGGGGGTGAACCGTCTGTGGGGAACAGCATCTGCATCTTCTAGCTTCCAACCTGTGTCAAATACAAATGAACAACTCCTCTATTTTAAATCACCTACAGTATTTGAATTGTCTTGATGACATGTATACCAACACCCCATTACAATAACTTCTAACAACTGCTGCTCCATGTGTCTTGACAGGATCTTCCAGCAGTTCTGGTTCCTCAGTGAGCACGGTCCCAACGGTACCAAGTAAATGACTGCATTCACACCATTCAGGATTATAGATAAAGCTTTAACTGGGGGTGGGTTCCAACCTTTCTAAAGACTGATGGACCCAACATGTCCATCAACCATCTGATGCACATGTTGGGTCCATCAGTGAGTGAGATTCAATGTGGCCTAATGTTTTATGTTTATTAACTCAATTACAACACTAAATAAGGATTAATTTGTATTTAATGAAATTGTGGATTTAAATAATTATTTACCTTCATATTGGGTTTATTTTATTGTTTCAGTCTCTAACTGTGGAAGACACCCCATTGTTATAAATGCTGTTGTTGTACAAAGTGATCTAATGTCTCTGAAATATCGCTGCAATACGTTCTACTCGTTGGAGGGTCCAGAGATTGTGAAGTGTTACAGTAATGGCATGTGGTCAGAAAACCCCACCTGCAAAGGTAAGAACAGGTAACGGGTAAGAACTTTATCCCTTTGTTTTATTTCAAATGTTTGTCAAGGAGACAAAGTAGGTGAAGACACTTTCTGTTCTTGTTTTTTTTTATTCGCAGTTGCTTATTGTGTTTTAAACACTAAGGGACATGATGTGTTAAAGGACGTTGGACGGAAATATATTAAAAATGGTGAAACAGTCGAAATGGAGTGTCAGAAACTGAAGTTTTACTGGGTGAGAACACACAAAGCTAAGGTCCAGTGCAATGATGGAGAAATTCAGTTAGGCAGCTGTAAGTATGACTTTAAGCTCCACATTAAAATGTGTGTGAAGTGAAGCAGCGGCTTCACATATTCTCTTCTGTTATTTTCAGGTTGTAGCCCAACTGACACAGCGTTTGTGAGTATTACAACTCATGAATCAGTCTCACTATTTATATTCATTTATGTTTATTTGTGTCATTTACTGTGTTATTACATCTGTTCTATTACCAGACTGACTGTAAATAAGCTGCATCACACAGTGACCACTGAGCATGAAGCAGCCTGACAACAGGAACCAGCCTGGAAGCCACATGCTGGGGTTTAATCAATCATTTCTTGTTTTTTTTCTCTTTATCACTTAAGCCTTTCTACTACATGTTGTAGTAACATGTGAGTCTGTGTTAAAATCTGTGGAAACCATTGTCTGAATAAAGCTTTGATGGAGTCTAAAGTCTGTTATTGTAGCAGAGGTTATTGTTGCCTCGTCCAAACTGATCATATTATTTTACAGCATGTTAGGTTCTGCAATGAGGAGCTGTTTTAGCCTCTTTGTACTTGTTCCCAGTTAGAACTAATTTCACTGCTTGGTTATCATTGTTTAAAGTTTTTCATGTAGAGCCAACACTATCAAGTGGATGGCACTAAATTAGAATTAATGATTTTCTGAGTTCCATCTAATTATAAATAACCCTTTATCTGTATGTGTAGTTCATAATGTGTTGGAAATCTTTGATTTATCACCTTTGTAACCATTTTCTGTCCAGTTGTGTTTGTTGTGTAAGTCGGCCCCAGAGCTTCGTGCCTGTGTTTCAGTCTCTGTTTGTTGTTCTTTCCTGTGTTTGTGTCTCTATTGATTTTGGCTGCAGATCATTCACACGATGCCTGAATGTGGCTTCACTAACATTTAAGGGGATGAAGCTTCAATCGTCGCCTCATTCTGCTCTGAGCTCGTCGTTTAACTCAACTTGTTGCAGGATCTTCCTAAAACATGTGCATCAGACACTTTGGATTTGCTTTTCTGCTTTGGTTTCCAGCAGAACTTCATGGTGAGAACATTTTACAGCATTTTACATTTGTTAATGTTACACTTACTGTAGTCTTCCTATTTGTTCTGATTAGGACAGAGTGAGGTTTGGTCCTGCACTGCTCCTGTACTGGACCATGGTTTGTTAGATCCAAAAGAAGAGACTTATCTTCATGGAGCAAAGCTGACCTACACCTGTAACAATGGCCGTAAAGCAGCAGATCAGGGCCGGTGGGCAACAAGCACATGTAACAATGGGACGTGGTCTCCTCCACCACAGTGTATCAGTATGTGTCATGTTGTGTAACTTATAGCAGAGAGAAACTGAGACAGCGCGTCTTAGATCTGGTCTTAACATTTATTTCCAGATGAAAACGCCTGCATTCCACCAAATATCCCCAATGGAAAATACACAGAAGCTCAGAACGGTTGGTATGAAGAAGGAACAACTATCAGCATAACATGTGACACAGGATATGAACACGCAAACAAGGACACGACAGCAACATGTGTGACTGGAACGTGGTCGTCTGGTCCCATCTGTCAGAGTAAGTCTGTCCTTTTTAATCTGTTGGCCTCAATATTTGCAAAAATACTATGTTTATTTTTTTTAAAAAGCATAGATTGTTTGACATAACAGGAATAAACTTTGGTCCATTACAATGGTTTCTTGCTCAAACAGTGACTGACCGCTATGTTTCATGATGTTGATGTTGACAGGATCTTCTAGCAGTTCTGGCTCCTCAGTGAGTGAGGTCCAAACGGTACCAAGTAAATGACATTCACCAAATAAAGGACAGAATCTATTTATGATTTCAAACGTTTTATGTTCATTTTGAATTTTGTTTTAGTTCGCAACTGTGGGAGAAAACCCAGCACTGAAAATGGCGACTATGTGGAAAGTGATAAAATGTTTCTAAAATATCAGTGCAACAGCTTTTACTCCCTGGTGGGTCCTAAAGTCGTGGTGTGTTACAGCAATAACACATGGTCAAAGGTTCCCACCTGCAAAGGTAAGAACAGCACACACACTTTAATAACTTAACAATAAAGGTCTGTTGAGGAAACTATGGAAAGGAATAATGTTGGTTTGTTTCATAGCTGCTTTCTGCGCCCTAAACACTGAGAACCATCCTGTGCTAAATGACGTTGGACTTAAATATATTAAGAACGGTGAGACGGAAACATTTAAATGTAAGAAGCTGAAGTGGAGCTGGGTGACAGATCATTATGCTGCGGTCCAGTGCACTGATGGAGAAGTCCAGTTAGGCGAATGTAAGCATCACCACAATGTGTGTGTGTGTGTGTGTGTGTGTGTGTGTGTGTGTGTGTGTGTGTGTGTGTGTGTGTGTGTGTGTGTGTGTGTGTGTGTGTGTGTGTGTGTGTGTATTGCTCCACATTTTCACTCCACTACATCTTATCATCTGATTATTTTCAGGTTGTGGCTGGTTTCAAAGAAATTTGGTGAGTGTAATGTAACATAAGGAAATATCCCAGTTCATTTTATTATTTGCGCCCATTAACAGTATTATTGTTGTTATTTGTAATCAGGATACTTGCACCTAAGCTGCATCATAAAGGGGAAAGAGACACTGCAGAGAGTCTGACACCAGGAACCAGCCTGAAAAAAACAATCTACAGTATAATTACTCTATTATTTGGCTTTTTACACCAAATATAGAAATAAACTGTTTATCTGTGTTCAAAGTCGATACAATTATTATTTGGATCAAGTTAGTCACAGCCCGAAGCCAACCAGTTTGTTATCCATGAACTCACACAGTGTTTTGATGTTTAGGATTCTTCTGAGATGAACTACACATGTTCTCAAATTCTGATCTCTCCATCATTTCTTCTCTTTTTGTATTAAAAACGCAACTTTTCTAATTTCATGTCTGTATTGAACATTATCAATTTATGAGTTCACATATAAATGGGAACAGTTACTACTACTTAACCAGTCTGCTAATAAATTCACAATACTTCACTGAGTAAAGGCATCACAGTTAAAAACACAGACATAAACTACTATATTTTAAGGCTACATATTCATCTCCTCATTATTGAGTGAGTTCTTTATTAAATCTGGCACTAAATTTTTCATTAAGCCAACAATACCTTTTTTGCTTAAAGAAGGACTGTTTGCATCACACACAATCAGACCTGGCCCACTCACACAAACAAACTACTGCAACAGTAGGATATGATGCTTCTTACATTTTTGATTATAACCTAATTGTAAAAATACACGAATAGAGAGGTTACAAATTGAATGCGATTTTATTTAAAATTAATAAATTAATACATATATAAACCTTGTTCAGGTCGTTGGGTAATGGCGTCATGGTTAATAGTTTAATAGGATTTTACAGCAGCTGTTTCAGTGTGATTAGCGCCACTTAGTGGGAAAATGGGTTTTACATGCTGGAAAAACTACACGGCAGTAAGACGAGCACAACAGCTGCCTGTTAGGAAGTAACATGAAGGAAGAGTTGAAAAGCTGTGGTGTTAGGAGAGTTGGAGACGGAGCCTTTTATTTTTTTGCATACTGTCTCTCAATTCTGAGTTGGTTGCTGTCTGTGCTACAGTTATAATTGACAGTATACGAGAACTTGGTAAGTGTATAATTAAAGTGTAATAATTGGCCTGCATAGTGATAAGTGGAAGGACGACGGGTCAGTCTTCTGCCTCTGTGACTTTTGTGTCCACGTGAGGAGACCTTCACTCACACCACTCAGATAAATAACTGGAAGCTGCAGCAGAAGACCTTAGAGACATGTATAAATAAGCCAGGATGTAAAATCTATGTAATCTGTGGTCTGTTGCCTCAGCTACTAGCTGCTCCCACAAACCCAGGTTTTGGTCCAAGGTAACCAGTAAGCAGCTAAAGCGTTACATCACCCTCTGAGGTGCAGTCTGTCCACTAAACTTGTTTTCACATTTTAATTCATTCATTACAGTTTTTCTCAGTCGCTTTAGTACAATTCTCAGATCAGAATTGAAGTTTGCAAACGTGTGTGCATTTCTCAAAACAATTTGTACAAACAGCAAAACACTATGGATTTCTTGCAAAAGCCCGTAACTTGCTCAAAATCTTTAGTTCATCTCTCAAAACTAAGTTTTTATGTCATTGAACGTGTCAGTGGCATCAGAATGTCAAGTTCTTGTGTCATTGTCTACGAACAAGACAGTCAAATTACTTAGTCATGCTGTCAATATTACTGTGTACTTTGGAGGGAGGTTCTGACATAAACTATGGCTAAAGTTTGGATGAAAATTACTGTAAAATGTAAGTTACATCTTTTTGTTTGATTGCAAGAGAGTGGACAATGGCAGCCAGGAGGGTCATTTGTTTATGTGGCTGGTGATCATAACTTTTTATCCTGATGCCTGATGGTGTTTGAGTGATGAAAACTCACATTGTGCCAAACTATCACATACTTTGGCAGATGATCTTCACTCTGACCCCTCTCTTCTTCAGGGATGAGAGCTCTGTAGAGAGTTTCTAGAAAGGTGATAAGATGCTCTGTGTTGTATGGACCAATTATGTGAAAATGTGTAAGCACACCATGGTCAGAGATAGAACATTGTGTTGTGCCATATATATATATACTGTATATATATAGATATATAGTAGTTCACTGGCAAGTATAAATATATATATATATACTTGCCAGTTGATGGTTAATGACGAAATGCACCTTTATTAGAGAAAGTCAAGTCACCTGAGAGCAATTTACCAAATCAAGACAAATTTAGAAAAAGACATATAATGGAGATGTAAAGAAATATGTTTGTCACATTATGACAAGTTGGTCAACCATTTTGCAGTTAATGACTTATACAATGAACTAATGACTAGATGTTTTGAAGAGTGAGACTAGTGCACAGTGAACTACTGTATATAATATATTTTGATCAGCATGACATAAACAATTCATAATCTAGCAAAGAGCAGGGAATTGTACATAATCATTTGAATGCATGTACCAAAGCATTTGCAACTTGTTCAAAGAAGTGAGAAACTGCTTATACGATGTGCACACGTGACATAGTGATGTGAAGATTAAACAAAAAGTTTGAGAATTTCATTCTGATCTGAGAATTGTACCAAAGCGACTGAGAAAAACTGTAATGACAGCCGTGAATTTTAATTAGACATCTGCTCAAATGTAGTTGGACCCACCTGTAGGAGCTGCCATGACGGAACCTCTGGCCACAGACACTGCAAAGGTGAGGTTTCTCTCCACCGTGGGTCCTCAGGCGCTCACTTAGTGCAGTCCTGTGAGGGGACAACATGGGGGCACCAACGAGGTGGTGGAGGAAGTGAAGACCGATTCAGTGACAGTCGTGTAGAACTGAGCCAGTACAGCTTCATGTTCCAGACAAACTGTATAGTGTACCGAAATTTAGTTTGTTTAGTTAGTTTAGCTGAAAATTTGTAAAATTAAATCATATAAACAATATATAAAAATATCAAGGCATATAAGAATATAATGCATATAAGAAAAATGAAATGTCTTTACTGTTTTGTGTTTGTGTTCACTGTAAGTACTGTGGTTTAAATACAGTAGTTACACTAGTTTTTTTGTTTTAAGCAGAAAGAATACAACGTTTTTTATTATTTTTTTCCACTAAACCTCTGTTCGGTTCCTGGGGAGGACTGAACCACAACCACGGGTTTATCCTGACAACTAGATATCAGAAAAACCCAGTTGATGATAATGAAACCACAAAATGAAAGCATCTACATTCGTTCATCTGCATGCAGACACACAATGTCCCCTGGTGAAGCCTCTTCCACATGGATGAGGCAATTCTTTTTGTTCGATCACTGCTCATCAAAAGCACAAGCTTGCGTGTGAAGGTTGTGATTGAGCTTTGCTTTTGTTATTGACAACAAAAAGGACAGTTTAGCCAATACCACACGAAACAGCAGCCGGTGTTAGACAGGACAACGAGACAAGACACATGAGCCAGTACAATGTGAGGAGGCACAGGGTCTAATCATGGGAGAAATGGCTGTAGGGGAAGTGAAGGGAGTTTTATAGGACAGGACATTAAGGCTAGCAATTATTAGAAATATACATTGTGCAATTAGGATAGATAGATAGATAGATAGATAGATAGATAGATAGATAGATAGATAGATAGATAGATAGATAGATAGATAGATAGATAGATAGATAGATAGATAGATAGATAGATAGATAGATAGATAGATAGATAGATAGATAGATAGATAGATAGATAGATAGATAGATAGATAGATAGATAGATAGATAGATAGATAGATAGATAGATGGATGGATGGATGGATGGATGGATGGATGGATGGATGGATGGATGGATGGATGGATGGATGGATGGATGGATGGATGGATGGATGGATGGATGGATGGATGGATGGATGGATGGATGGATGGATGGATGGATGGATGGATGGATGGATGGACGGACGGACGGACGGACGGACGGACAGACAGACAGATACATCTCTGGAGGATCACACACCACACCGATCCGGTAACTTTGTTTTATCCCAATTCCCACACAGAGACTATTAACTTTCTTGTTGTTTCAGCCTGTTACCACTCAGTGGTTTTAGGACATACCTGGCTCCGACTTTATAATCTGCGGCTCAATTGGCAGAGTGCTGAGATCGTGGAATGGGGATCTGGGTGTGCCAGATCTAGGTGGATCCAGCCTTGTTGGAGGAACCAACAGACACGATACCGGACCCAACAGACTCCCACCTGACTACCTACCTGCGCGTCGTCAGCTCTCCCCCATAGAAAAAGGCCATGAAGGAGTATTTGGAGAGAGCCCTGGCCGCGGGGCTGATTAGACCTTCGTCCTCTACGGCAGGCGCCGGCTTCTTTTTCATCGGCAAAAAGGATGGGTCTCTCCGTCCATGCATCGACTACCGGGGTCTTACTGAAATCACTGTCAGAGACTCCTACCCTCTCCCTTTGTTGTCTTCGACCTTTGAATTACTGTCTGGAGCTAAATATTTCACCAAGCTGGATCTTCATAATGCATACGACCCAGTGCGGGTCAGACAGGGGGATGAGTGGACGACCGCCTTCAACACTCCCAAAGGCCACTTCGAATACTTGATAATGGCGTTCGGGTTGACGAACGCTCTGGCTGTCTTTCAGGCCCTTGCCTCTCCTCTACACGCTCTCACTTCTTCTAAGGCCATCCCAGCAGTTTGTGGTGGAGGTGGACGCTTCTGAGTCCGGGGTGGGGGCCGTGATGTCACAGTGGGACCCGAACGATGGCAAGCTGCATCTCTGTGCGCTCATGTCCGGTAAGTTGTCCCCCGCCGAGAGGAACTATGACATCGGAGATCGGGAGCTGCTGGCCATTAAGATTGCATTAGAGGAGTGGAGACATTGTCTGGAGGGTGCTGAGCAACCGTTTTTAGTGTAGACTGACCACAAAAACTTATTACAGTATATCAGAGGATGTTGTTGTCTCCATCACCACCACACACTCTGATTGTCACAATCCAGGGTTTTGTACTGTATGTCCGTTTCCTGTTTTATTTTGTACATATCCGTTCTGTATCACGCCAGGTTTTAGGTTCACTTTACTTCCGGTCTTCAGCTGCCACCAATCTGTAATCAAGTCGTCAGTATTTAGTCACCAGCACTCACACCAGTCCTCTGCCAGATCGTGTGTTTTCGTACCTCGTTCCAGCGTTATCTTGATTGTTATTCCCGTTTTTGAAGCCGTAGTTGGATCACCCCTGTCTGTTCCGTTGCCTGCCTGCCTGCCTGCCTGCCTGCCTGCCTGCCTGCCTGCCTGCCTGCCTGCCTCTGTGACTTCGCCATTGCCTGCTCCTCTTGTGCTGTGGCCAATCTGCCTTTGTGTACCGACCTCCGTCTGTATCCTGACTCTGAGCTTGTATTGAAACCCTTATACAGTACTTACCTGTCTGCCTCCTGTGCTGTGCATGTGGGTCCGCCATCTCCATGGCCGCCGCCGTGACACTGTTGTGTTCAGTGGTTTTTATTATCACTTAAATTATCAGCCCAAAGATACATATTTATTTATTTATTTATTTGGTTTTCAAATACATTTTAAAGAAAGAGAGAGAGAGTGAGAGAGAGAGAGAGAGAGAGAGAGAAATAGATAATAGGGTTTATTTTACTACACTGTTACAACAGGAAAACTTCAGTATGGGATTTAGGTTTTTATGTTTTGTTTAGTTTTTTTGTTCATTTGCCGATAAATATAAATAACCATTTAGCTGTATGTGTAATTCATGTGTTAGAAAATCTTTGATTTATCACCTTTGTAACGATTTTCTGTCCAGTTTGTTGTGTAAGTCGGCCCCAGAGCTTCGTGCCTGTGTTTCAGTCTCTGTTTGTTGTTCTTTCCTGTGTTTGTGCCTCTATTGATTTTGGCTGCAGATCATTCACACTATGCCTGAATGTGGCTCCACTAACATTGGAGGGGGAAGAAGCTTCAATCGTCGCCTCATTCTGCTCTGAGCTCGTCGTTTAACTCAACTTGTTGCAGGATCTTCCTAAAACATGTGCATCAGACACCTTGGATTTGTTCTTCTGTTTTGGTTTCCTGCAGAACTTCACGGTGAGAACATTTTTCAGCATTTCACATTTGTTAAAGTTAAACTTACTGTAGTCTTCCTATTTGTTCTGATTAGGACAGAGTGAGACTCGGTCCTGCGCTGCTCCTGTACTGGTCCACGGTCTGTTTACACCAAAGCAGGACATTTATCCTCATGGAGCAAAGCTGACCTACACCTGTAACAATGGACATAAACCAGCAGATCAGGGCTGGTGGGTTATGAGCACGTGTAACAATGGGCTGTGGTCTCCTCCACCACAGTGTATCGGTAAGTGGTTCCTAAATACATACAATGTTAAATTACTGAAATGCATCAAACTGTGTTTTTACCCTTTGTCCTGTTGACTGTGGTTTTGTTCTTCTTGCGTCAGATGAAAGTAGTTGTGTTCAACCAGACGACGTCCCCAATACAATATACAGTCCAAGCCCAACTGGATGGTACGAGAATGGAACGAAGATACGAGTAAAATGTAACAAAGGCTATGAAACCAAAAACAATCTATTAACAGGCACTTGTAAAGATGGAGCCTGGAGATCAATGCCTGTCTGTGAGAGTGAGTCTGTCAGTGGTTTGAGCTGTGACAATGAACAACAACCAACTAACTAACTGTCTGATTGTGTGTTAATGTGCCTTTTCCAGAAAGTGCAGACTCATGCAGTGAACCTCCTCAACTCCCTCACGCTGTAATAATCAACCAGACACATCAGGAGGTGTTTGCTGTAGATTCAGAAGTGATGTATCAGTGTGAGGATGGCTACACCACAGAGCAGGGAGAATCCATGAAGTCTGTCACTTGCATATCTGGAAACTGGACTGAAGGTCCAACCTGCAGTAAGTGACCAGTGGGTTGTGTCACAGTCTAGATCATTTAGTCACTGTAATTACTCATTTCCGGTTTTATTTTGTCACCACTTCCTGTCGCAGTCATTGTTAGTTTCAGTCAGCCTTGCTCCCGGTTCTAATCTACTCACCTGTCTGTCATTTAGTCGTCACCATTTAGTATTTAAGCACCACCTCTAAGCCCAGCACCTTGCCAGATTGTCTCGTTGTGTTATAGCCAGCAGTCCAGCATTCATTCCTGTATTGTCTCGTTACCGATCCTGTTTTCCTGACCTTGCTTTCCGCCTCACCTGTGATACCGCCTTGCCGTAAGTCCGACCGAAGCCTGTCTTTTGACCACCGTTTGCCAGATCCTTGCCTGTACTGAAACCCGCCGTCTTTGTGTACCGACCCTTGCCTGCCTGACCACGAGCTCGAATAAACCCTGTTGTTCACTGAGCCTTGTCTCCGCTGTGCGTGTGGGTCCGCTTCCTAGAGCGCCGTGAAAGGCTGAGGGATAGTTTGATTAAAAAATTATATGCAAAGGTTTGTGACTTTCTGCTACTTTAAAGCTGCTATGGTAAAGATTTCTACATAAGCAGTGAGCCAAATGACTTGTGTGAACCAGCGCCACCGAAATGCTGTGCAGGGATCAAACAAAGTGGTCAAACACTGTTTCTATCGTATTAGTGTGTGGATCAAAAAAGGTTGACATTAGCCATAAATTGTGTATCAACATCAGGTTTACGTTTATCAAGTGGAGTCATGGAGGCTGGTGATCTTCAACATCATCTATGTGTCTGTGGCTTTATTTGGGGGGTGGACGTCTGCTAATATCGCCTCAGTTGACTTAATCATGACTTTGTGACATCTTGTTTAAAAAGGAAGGAAAAATAATGTGTCATGTGTAGGGAACAGCATCTGCATCTCTTAGCTTCCAACCTGTGTCAAATACAAATGAACGATTCCTCTATTTTAAATCACCCACAGTATTTGAATTGTCTTGACAACATCTATACCAACTCCCCATTACAATAACTTCTAACAACTGCTGCTCCATGTGTCTTGACAGGATCTTCCAGCAGTTCTGGTTCTTCAGTGAGCACGGTCCCAACGGTACCAAGTAAATGACTACATTAATACCATTCAAGATTATAGATAAAGCTTTAACTGGGGGTGGGTTCCAACCTTTCGAAAGACTGATGGACCCAACATGTCCATCAACCATCTGATGTTGGGTCCATCAGTGAGTGAAATTCTATGTGGCCTAATGGTTTATGTTTATTAACTCAATTACAACACAAAATAAGGATTAATTTGTATTTCATGACATTGTGGATTTAAATAATTGTTTACCTTCATATTGTGTTTATTTTATTGTTTCAGTCTCTAACTGTGGAAGACACCCCATTGTTCAAAATGCTGTTGTTGTACAAAGTGATCTGATGTCTCTGAAATATCGCTGCTATACGTTCTACTCGTTGGAGGGTCCAGAGATTGTGAAGTGTTACAGTAATGGCATGTGGTCAGATAAACCCACCTGCAAAGGTAAGAACAGGTAACAGGCAAGAACTTTATCCCACTGTTTTATTTCAAATGTTTGTCAAGGAGAGGAAGTAGGTGAAGACACTTTCTGTTCTTGTTTTTTTTTTATTCGCAGTTGCTTATTGTGTTTTAAACACTAAGGGACATGATGTGTTAAAGGACGTTGGACGGAAATATATTAAAAATGGTGAAACAGTTGAAATGGAGTGTCAGAAACTGAAGTTTTACTGGGTGACAACACACAAAGCTGAGGTCCAGTGCAATGATGGAGAAATTCAGTTAGGCAGCTGTAAGTATGACTTTAAGCTCCACAATAAAATGTTTGTGAAGTGAAGCAGCTGCTTCACATATTCTCTTCTGGTATTTTCAGGTTGTAGCTCAACTGACGCAGTGTTTGTGAGTATTACAACTCATGAATCAGTCACACTATTTATATTCATTTATGTTTACTTGTGTCATTTACTGTATTATTACATCTGTTCTGTTGCCAGACTAACTGTGAATAAGCTGCATCACACAGTGACCAGTGACCATGAAGCAGCCTGGAAGCCACACGCTGGGGTTTAATCAATCATTTCTTGTTTTTTCTTCATCACTTAAGCCTTTCTACTACATGTTGTAGAAACATGTGAGTCTGTGTTAAAAGCTGTGGAAACCATTGCATGCGTAACCATATTTGTACTTGTGGAGCTATACTGTTCTTACATTTATCATTTATGGCGTTAAAATTACGCACAAATTGTGGCTAAATTTACAAGTAAAATAATGTGACCTTAATTTGCCTCCACTCTCTTATTGGCTAATGAACAAGGAAGTTGTCGCAGTCCTTTGACGTGGCACAGCAGATCCTGAAAGCTCCACAAGCAGCAACAAGCTAGTCCTTTTACTGATGACTTATTAATTATATTTAATGATCAGACAGACATGATGGCTCATATTCATGTGTATGAAGTGTGACGTTACTCTCGTGATTTGCGGAGGTGATGCAGTTGAACGTTAAACCGGTGTTTCTATCAGACGTCAGTGTAGCATGTTAGCTGACAGGCTATTAGCAATGCTATGCTATGTTATGGTGCAGCTGGAGTTAAGGTGGGTATGTTCTAGTAATGCTACCGTTGTGACTCTGTGTGATTGTTTATCAGACCACAATAAACACGTGTGCTTTAACAATGCCTTTAAACTGCCTGATATGTAATGCAGTTGTAAGACAGGCTTGGATTTTAGGATCTTGGTGCTTCCCGCTGATCAACACGGTCTACAAGGACCTTTAGTTACCTGCCTACTGTTACCTACCTACCTATTAGGGTTATGTAATGTAAACCAAGCGCTTCATCCAGATTACTCTGTCGCTGAAAGCACACGTTTAACAGGTAAGTAACGTAAACTGGCGTTTTTAATTATAATTAATTATTTAATTATAATTAATTATTTATTTATAAATGTAAGCATGCCATAGCCCCAGTACAAGTACAAATCTGGTATCACACGCACAAATTGGTTTACGCACGCACAGATCTAATCTGACCCTAATTTAAATCCATAACGTTAACGCGTTAATAGCGCAGTAACGCCGACAATGTGTGGTTACTGTTTGTTTTTATTATTAATATTTGAAGATTCCATTGCTCACTGGCGCTGAATACTCATCCAGACAAACATTGGGTCACAGAAGGAGCGGGCGCTTGATCTGAGATATGCTTCAGAGCCTTTGGGGGCGTGGCCTAAAACCACTGCAACGCCCACTGAACTGGAACCGAATAGAATAAAGGTGTCTTACGTAGATATTATCAATTTAAATCTCTTCCAAATTGCGGAGTTCATGGAAACGAGTCATTCACAGTAAGACTGAATCTGAATCAGTTGAATCACTGCAGTACTTTGAGTCTGAAGTATCACTTCAATGCAGTACACACTATTGATGTCAGCAAATCAGGTCGATTAGAGTCAGAGGATGTCGGTCTGACGAACGTTAATAGAATCAGAACGAACGACGACACAGTAGGAGCCTCCATCATGACGCAGGATCACAGGAAGAATACACGAGTTGTATGAAAAGGAGAGGAGTTACAACGTGCTCCAACAGCTCCATTAATAACCATTTAGCGGTATTTGTAATTCATAATAGGTCGGAAATCTTTGATTTATCACCTTTGTAACCAATGTCTCGGTTGTGTTTGTTGTGTAAGTCGGCCCCAGAGCTTCATGGCTGGTCCACGGTCTGTTTACACCAAAGCAGGACATTTATCCTCATGGAGCAAAGCTGACCTACACCTGTAACAATGGACATAAACCAGCAGATCAGGGCTGGTGGGCAACAAGCGCATGTAACAATGGGCTGTGGTCTCCTCCACCACAGTGTGTATGTGTTTTTACCTTTTGTCCTGTTGACTGTGGTTTTGTTCTTCTTGCATCAGATGAAAGTAGTTGTGTTCAACCAGACGTCAACCCCAACACAAGATACAGTCCAAGCCCAACTGGATGGTACGAGAATGGAAGGATAATACAAATAAGATGTGACAAATGATATGAAACCAAAAACAATGTATTATCAGCCACTTGTGTAAATGGAGACTGGAGCTCAATGCCCATCTGTGAGAGTGAGTCTGTCAGTGGTTTGAGATGTGACAATGAACAACAACCAACTAACTGTAACTGTCTCTATCAGTGTGAGGACGGCTAAACCTCCATGATTCTGCTTTGTTTGTCACTTAAACAGCGCTGGCCTGATGTTCTTCTTTGTGCTCTGTCTCTGTCTTGGCTCTTCTAGTCTCCATTCATTATAAAAATGGAGAAAAAGAACATTGTTGTTGTATGAAAATTAATTGTAGCACTGATACAGTACATATTTTCAAATTGTACTATCATAATAAGAGCATTTCTAGATGTATTGAACAATGTCAGGTTTTATTGTGTCTTGACAGGATCTTCTAGCAGTGCTGGTTCAGTAAACCTTTTAATGACTTAACGTCTGTTGAAGAAAATGTCTAAAAAATACTTTGTTTGTTTCATAGCTGCTTTCTGTATCCTGAACAGTGAGAACCATCCTGTGCTAAATGACGTTGGCGTACATACATTAAGAATGGTTAGAAGGAAACATTTAAATGTAAGAAGCTGAAGTGGAGCTGGGAGACAGAACATTATGCTGCAGTTCAGTGCACTGATGGAGAACCACATGTAGGCAAATGTATGTATCACCACCACGCGTAACAATAGTTATCTACCTCTGCTCCACATTTTCACTCCACTACATCTGATTATCTGATTATTTTCAGGTTGTAGCTGGTTTGAAATAAATACAGTGAGTGTAATGTAACATAAGGAAATATCACAGTTCCTTTTATTAATTGCGCCCATTAACAGTATTATTGATATTGATATGTTATTTGTGATCAGGATACTTGCACATAAGTTGCATCCTAAAGGGTAAAGAGACGCTGCAGAGAGTCTGACACCAGGAACCAGCCTGAAAAAAACAATCTACAGTATAATTACTCTGTTATTGGGCTTTTTATGCCAAATAAAGTCCTACAAATATAGAAAATGAACTGTTAGTTGTTGTCTGGATCAAGTCAGTCACAAAGCACAGCCATCAAATGCCAGTTGGTTTTCCAGGCTACTGTATGAACTCACACAGTGTTTGATGTTTAGGATTCTTCTGAGATAAACTACATCTTTTCAATTTCTGATCTCTCCATTATTTCTGGTCTTTCTGTACTAAAAACATAACATTTCTAATTTCATGTCTGTATTCATCACTATCTATTTATGAGTTCACATATAAATAGGAACATTGACTACTAACACTTAACCAGTCTGCTAATAAATTTACAATAATTCACTAAGTAAAGGCATCACAGTTAAAAACACAAACATAAATTACTACAGTATATATTAAGGCCACATATACATCTTCTCATTATTGAGTCAGTTCGTTAAATTTGCCACTACATTCTTCATTGACCCACCGATACATTTTTCGCTAAACGAAGAACTGTTTTCATTGCACACACTGTTTGTCAGTGTGAGTTGGACATGTTCTGCACAGAAGAGTTGGAGTCCAGTCCCAGCAGCGTGCCCAAGTAAGACTGTTCTCGAGGGTCCAGCATCTGGTCGGGCCTGACAGGGTGTGCGATGTTGGTGGGCTGGGGGGTGAGGGTGTACTTCTCTAGAAACGCCAGCTCTGACGCCGGCTGGTAGCTCGAGTTCTGCTGCTGCTGCTGCTGCCCTTGGGCCTGCATGCCTACGACACCGTGGCCCAAGTCGTCCAGCGGCTCCCCGATCTGGACAGGAATAATGGTGACGGGCACGCAGACGCTCGGAGCGGCGGCGCCGCTCTGCAGAGCCGACTTCTGCTCGCTGTGAAACTCCTGTTGGGTTGCTAGTTTGTCGTCGCCGAGGTGCCGCTCGGCAAACCGAGCGCTGTGAACGTGATCGACGTGGTACTTGAGCTTGTCTTTCCTTTTGAACGTGGCGCTACAGTGGGGACAGTTGAAAGGCCGAGCGTCGGAGTGGATCACCATGTGCTTTGTCAAGGTCTTCTTGATTCGAAACGTCTGATGGCACTCGGGGCATCTGTGGGGCTTCTCACCTGGAGCAACAGTGGCAACATCAGTTAGATTGTAGCTCGCAGCAACATAACATGGGCTTCCATACACTGGACAGGTTCAAGTAAGATGCATTAAATAGTAAATTGATCAAACTGACACTTGAATTTACATGCAGTCAAATAAACAGGTTACAGGTTTGGATGAAGGAGGAGATCATGATTTTAAATAAAGCCCAAACCAACCCAAACAGACCCATCCATGCCTAAATGAGTCATTACTCCCAGTGTATTGAATGATACCTGTTTATGTAAGGGAGTTTCATGGCCCTACTGACCTGAGTGAGTCCTGAAGTGCATTTCTAGGCTCGACTTCCCTTTAAATTCTTTCTTGCAAACTTCGCACTGATGCACGGCTGTTTTATACCTGTGAAAAGATCCTTCATTAACACAGGCAGGAACCAGGGGGAGGTTTAAAATCACAGGAAGCGAGAAGATGCTTACTTTTGCCAGACTTTCTCTCCCAAATGGACGCTTTTGTAGTGGACCGTCAGATGATCATGGCGTCTGAAGCACTTCCCACATTCCTCACACTGATGTGCTTTCTCACCTGTAGTAAACGTGGGCTGAGTTAAAGTACAAGTTCACTCCCAGTTTACAAAGGCAAAGGCAAACAAAGACACTGTCCCGCTATTCTGTACTTTTACTGACCAGAGTGTATTTTCTGATGTTTGGTGAGGTGATCGTGCCGTATGAACGTCTTTCCGCATTTATCACACTCGTAGCGCTTGTCATCGTGGTGGACTCTGAGGTGCAGTCTGTCCACGGAACAGGTTCCACGTTGTAATTAACATAAATAACAGTCTGGAATTTTAATTTGACATCTGGCTCAAATGTGGCTGGACCCACCTGTAGGAGCTGCCATGACGGAACCTTTGGCCACAGATACTACAAAGGTGAGGCTTCTCTCCACTGTGGATCCTCAGGTGCTCACTCAACGTAGTCCTGTGAGGGGACATCACCATTAGGTTTGACTTTAATGATGTGTAAGGCACACAGTGAAAGAGGGACATACCTTTCTCTTACTGATTTGCCACAGACATAGCATGTCCACTTCTTCTTCCCTCCGTGGGTACACTCAATGTGCCTCTTTCTGTTCCCCGTGTCATTGAACTTACGGCCACAGATCTCACAGGGAAACGGACCTGAAAATAAGAAAGTTGTTGGTAAAACAATGAACTAAATCACATCATGTAATAATGTTTCCTCTTCAGGTTTTTACCCAAGTGGTACTTTTCTTGGTGCTTCAGCCTGGCAAACCGTGACTTGAAGTATTCGTCGCAGTACAAGCATTTAAAAGGCTGGTCTTGGGTGTGCAGGATCATGTGCTCCTGCAGATGAGGTCTGCGTGTGAAGGTCTTCAGACAGATCTGGGTCACAACATTAAACATTGTAGACTGTTAGATTCTAATAAAATAATGTATTGACTTCTACTCTTGCTAAACATACTCTATGGTCCTTACAGCACATTTCCAGCCTTCGCTTTTCCTCTTCTTCTTGGTAAAAAACTCTTGGGTGTGGTCTGGGTGAAATCTGCAAGGACAACAAAGATGGATCACACAGCACGACAGATGCAGCAGCTCACAAGATGTCACAATGGAGGTCCATGTCTCACCTCCTGACATGCTTTGCCAAGGTTTTCTTGCTGGCGTGGAGTTTGTTGCAACAGGGACATTTGTGCTCCTTCTTCTGGAAAGGAGCATCGTTGGCGTGTTTCTTCTTGTGGACCGTCAGGTTAGACTTGGTGGAGTAGCACTGGAGACAGATGTCACACTGGAAGGGTTTCTCTCCTGTGTGAACTCTGGTGTGACTCTCATACTTCCCTAAAAAAAGAGAGGAAGAAAAGTCAACAGTCATCTGAGATATTACTTTGATCACAATTACTTTTTTTTCAGTGGATCTCACCTGCACGGTCAAACACTTTATCACATTTGGGGCATTTGAGCACCTTCTTGTTGGAGGTCTGGATGATGACAGGAGCCAGATCAGCAGGATAAGCTGGACGTTGGCTGGAGCTTCCTGATGCTGTGTGCACTCCCACCTCCTCAACTGTCTGGTCCTCTGTCCCTTCTGTCCTTTTAGCATCTGAACACTGTTGATCCACACTCTTCTCAGCGACACAGTCCTCTTTCTTTTGTGTAGCTACTTCTTCATTTATGTCGCCACTCTCTACCTCCTCCTCTTCATCATCTGCATCTCTCTGAGCTGGTTCCGGTTGTTCATCAATCACCAGTTTGGTCAGGTGTATTTCCACATCCACTCCTGCTTCTTCTGACTTGTCATCATCCTGCTCTCTTTCTGACAAATTCATATTTTGTTCCTCAGTACTATTGATGGCGTATTCAATGTTTTCTCTCTGATACTTTGTGGGTTTCTTCCTCCTGCGTGCTGATCTCCGTGTGGTGATACTCTTCTGATCTTCCACTTTCTCATTCTCAGTTGAGACTTCTTGCTGTACCTCAGTGTGACACAGGGGGTCCTCAGTTCTAATCTGCTGACTGTACCCAGTGCTTTTAACATCCCATGGGCCCTGGGTGTCTGTTTCACCAGCTGCCAAGTCACTGGCGGTCATATTCTCCTCGGGAGAACCTCCTACATCGTACGGCATCACCCGTACTGTTTGGGTGTCCCCTTTTTCACACAACAACTTTAGTATATCCATCATGTCCAGAAATCGGGCTGCTTCAGTAACAGCTGGTAGGTCTCTCTCAGCAACTGCACACTCTGAAGTGTACAAAAAGCCAAGCAGGTGCTGGAAAACAGAGTCCTCCACATGATCCAGAATCACATGGTTCGTAGCAGGATTTTTGGACAACTCAGCATGGAAATAGCTGCTCCCATGGGCCAACACCACCTTGTGGGCACTGTAGAGCTTTCCACCCACAGACACAGACACGTCGCAGAACTTCCTCCGGGCCCGGTCCTCCTTCAGGAACCAGAGGAGATTATGACTATGCTGTGACATAGTCAGGTGTCTGATCTGTGAGCCCGGTTCTGGGGCAGTCTGAGAGTTTAGTGGAACCCCCGGACTCAGACTTACTGCCTCTGGCTCAGGGCTTCTATTGCTGGCACTGACCAGCCTGCCGCGTGTGGGACGCAAAGGAGTAGTGGCTTTTTTCTTCATTGCTATGTAAGAGAACTATAAATCAGTCCTGTAAAGTAAAAAAAAACGGGATCAGAGCTGAATCTAGACCTGCACAGACACGTTGGGTTTTCATTTAATTTGATTTAAAAAAAAGTTTTTAAAAGGCACTTTAACAACACAATAACAACGCATTAACAGCATTGTCCTGAAATAATAAGTTGCCACAATTTGCAAAAACAGCGTTAACTGTTCATAAATGTAGATGCACGATCATGCTGACATTTACATTATATTTACATCGTCTCCATTGTATTAGGACCAAGCGTAGACCAGACGCTTGAGATGGTCAAAACCGAACATTACAGGTTCAGTGAAATGTGAAATGACGTAAAACATTTAAGCAGCACTTGCACATTCGCTCCCCACCTCAAGGACCCCTAACATCATGTCTACGGGCTGACGGGCGGGCCCCCTCCGAGGAGAGTGTTGACAAACGACCTCTGCGACTCAAATGTTTAGCCCTAGCACGAAATCTAGATCCGAATGTTTTATGTCAAATCTTACCGTAGGTAAACGGCCAGCGTTTAAAAGGCAGGGTTCATCTCAGATGACACGGATAATGTCAAAAATAATCGGTAGAATAATAATTTCCTGGATATGGTAACGCCCCACTTTTCCACCCTACCAGAAACGTCAAACGACCTCGTAACAACGCGCTCTCTCATTGGCTGTTTTGCTACCGGCGATTAATACTTACATACAAAAAGACTTTAAATTTAAACTAACAACAAAAACGACACGACCTGTGGCGCATATATTAGCTAAATGCGTTTGTAAATCATAAAAATGTCAAAGCAAATTAGTCGAGGATGACGTTGTACCATTGGCGTTAAAACAGGCGGTGTCAGCATGGGTATTGTAGTCAAAACGCTGTTAGCATAGAATAATTAGCTGCTATTCAATCAACTACATACATGGAAGAAAACAAATGCATGTACTTTAAGCTAACTTCAGTATTTTATTGTTAAATTACTACAAAATTACTGTAAAACAATATTTACGTTTAAGGTTTGAAATCACACCACAAATTAAAGTGCTTTAATGGCATGACATAATAATTTGACTCTGACTCAGAAAAAAAGGATTCTTTGATCCAGTGACTTTTATCAACACACAGGGTTTTTAGTAAATTTATATCATGTAGGTTGGTTCTAATCCAGGTATTTTTAGAATGTAGCCTTTTTAAAATCCTATTGTACTGTACTGTATACTGTATACTATGTTTTTGACAGTGCCTACATTAAATGAAAACCTAAATGAGTGAATTTTAATTTTGGTCTAAGTTTACTCAAGCAAAACATCCTGATCGGTGGCTTGCTCTTGGGGTTTAACTTAACAAGGATTATGACTACATACATATGTAGTATATATGTATATCGATATCTGTATACATACTTTAATATAATAATGCTCTTGCTAATAGCTTTATTCTGTCATATAGTTCTTGCACCCAGATTCTCTGCTATAATGACTATATGACTGTAATAACAGTGCCCTGGTTTGAACATGTTACAGTACATGTGGCCATTAATGTTTCAAATTGAGAAATATCAAGTAATTGTCTGGAATATCTCTCTTTACGGAAGTGTAATGTCTGTTTGTGACTCTGCTAAGGTAACATCCCTGTCTGTTCTGTCATCCCATTGGCCCCATCAGGTGCGTCCCCAGCTGTAACTAGGTCTAATGTCAAAGTTTGGAGCTGCTCCAGTTCCCCTACAGGATGAACCCCTCCCTTCAGCAACACATTTATTGTGTGAGACATTGTAAGTACATTAGCCTAATCCCTCCTATCTGTCTTGCAGCTCTCCAGGCATTTCACTTGGCTTCATGGAGGTGCAGAGCTGAAGACTCCATGTGCAGATATTCTCCATCTGACCTCATAAAAGTAATGTCAGACGTCTAGTAATTTGGAGGACTTTTTGAGAGCGATGTTGAGATACAGCGTGCATATGTGGATGTTATGGATGCTTTATGCAGGTAAACTTCAATGACACTATGAATGTTTTATTACAGAATTATATTATTAACACTAGCTATATACTGTATATTTTGTCTAATTCAATCAACCGAGTAATAATTAGTATATTGTTTCTTGTCACCTGGACTTTTCATTTCATCATGCAATGAATACTGCATTACAGTGTAATACACAAAGTATGTTTTCTTGTTTTAAATTCCTGATTTATTTTGTTAACGTTTTAGGTTGTAATAGTTTGTATCTCCTCTCCAGGCACTTTGTGCAGTGAGGACGTCCACGGATGTGAACAGCAGCCGTGCCAAAACGGTGGAATATGTGAAGTCCTCAACGGGCGATTCAGATGCCGCTGCTCCGAGCACAGCCAAAACGGACGCCTCTACGGGGGGGAGACCTGCACGGTAGCACTGTCAGGCTGTGACGACAACCAGTGTGAGAATGGAGGAGTGTGCTCTCCCTTAATGGTGGACGAACAGCAGACGTACACCTGCATCTGCCCTGCTGGCTACACAGGCCCCACATGCCAGATGTCCACCGTCTTCTCATTTGAGTCCAGAGGCTACATGTATTTGGAGACGCAGCTTCTGGACCCGGAGGCCCCTCTTAACGTCACATTCAGCTTCAGGACAGGAAGACCGGTGGGCACCCTGTTGCAGCGCAGAGTGGGCGAGCTGCTCCTCAGCATCGAGCTGACGGACGGGCGCCTCGGCCTGCGCAGCCTGAGGGGTCAGGGCTCGAGCACCCTCGTTCAGGAGCTCCCGGAGCTCCTGTCTAACAGCACGTGGCACACAGTGGAGGCCTCACTGGGCGGCGTGGTGAGCCTCATCAGGCTGCTCTGCACCGAAGGAAGCTGCTCCAGAGACTCCAGCGCTAAGGTTTCGCTGCTTGACCAGGCCTCCGCTCTCCCGGATCTAGAAACAGCTCGTCAAAGCCTCTTCCTAGGAGCAGTTGGAGGAAACTGGACTTTAGGCAGAACCAGGCAGGACGCGGACTACCCACCTGCTTTTTTGGGCTGCTTCCGAGACGTGTTCGTGGACTCACGCCTGGTGCTGCCCGGTGCGGCGCCAGGAGATTCAGACGCGCAGGCGAACGTCACCGTGGGCTGCAGCGACAGAGACAAGTGCGAGAAAAACCCGTGTCAGAACCGAGGGCGCTGCGTGAGCCGGGCCTGGAGGAGCTACACGTGTGAGTGCCACAGGCCGTACGAGGGACTGGACTGTGCCGAGGGTAGGACACGCTAACATGCTAACAACGCTGCTACTGTCCAGTTTGTTAGGAACCAGCGGGACTAGGCCCGAGATGAACCCAGGACGGGGGTTTCTGAGGAGAGCCGCTGTTCAAGACAAAGTTAGTCAGTAAACTTTAAAGGAGCTTAGTGAGAAACGAGCTCAGAGTTCAGTCGCGTAATTAGGGAACATTTAGCAACACCTGATGCGAGGATTAAAAAAACGTGGGTTTCAGTAGCTTACCTGGAATGGCTTCACTTTCACAGATCAGAGTCCTATTGACTGAATAGAAAGTGTTTTGGATAGGTTTTAATTGAAGTATGATGCGATGCATTCATGTGTACCAGGCTTTCACGGCCTTCTCCCCCTCCATGTGCCCATACAGAGTACATTACTGCAAGGTTTGGACACAGCAACCTGGAGAGTTACGCCGTCTTCTCACTAGACGATGACCTGGGTGACGCGGTCACAGTGTCCGCGTTCGTCCGCACCAGGCAGTCCAGCGGGCTGCTTCTCATCCTGGCCAACGGCACGAGCCAGTACCTCCGCTTGTGGCTGGAAGACGGAAGGGTCCGAGTCCAGGTGAACAACTTTGAGACGTTCGCCGGCCAGGAAGCGGTCAGCGACGGCCACGTCCATCTGGTCAGTGTGAAGCTGGAAGGGGGAGAAGCTCGCCTGTTCCAGTCGGCCCGGAGCCAGGGCTCCATGGCCATCAGGCACATCCAAGCCCATCCTGGGGATCTGCTTTTCGTAGGGGGGCTACCGGACCCCAGAGCCTCTGCTTCGTTCGGAGGCTATTTTAAAGGATGCGTCCAAGATCTGAGAATTAACAGCAAACGCCTGCAGTTCTACCCTATAGCGGCTCCAGTGGAGTCTTACGACGTGGAGCATCTCGTCGGTGTTGCTGAAGGATGCATCAGTGACAACGCGTGCGCTGTGAGTTGCATCCGATCTTTTCCCTTTTTGTCGAACTCAACAAATTTGGGGAACGCTTTTTCGAGCCTCATTCGCTTCATGTTTTCTCATTGACAGGTCAACCCCTGTCTCAACGGGGGCGTGTGTTACTCCATGTGGGACAACTTCACCTGCAACTGCCCCCCCAACACCGCGGGCCAACGCTGTGAGGAGGTAAAATGGTGTGAGCTGTCTCCCTGCCCCGCCACCGCCATTTGTCAGGCGCACTCGCAAGGCTTCGAGTGTGAGTGTCCCACGACATACGGCCGCGTCTTGCACTGCTCCTGTTTTAGAAAGAACATCACCTTAACAAATACCCAAGTTAAAAAAAAGTCTTCGACTGTCTGAGATTAGCCAAGGAATCAGAGCTTGGCTATAAATACTTTATCGCGTGCTGTCACTGTTGCAGCTCGCGTGAAATCGCTTTCACTCCACAGGTTTCTGAGCTTGGTTCATCTCCACCAAAGGTACGTTCTGCACGTTGTGACCTCCTCAGGACAATCACTGTTGCAGGCACCAATTAATTACAGAGTGGATGATTACAGGAGGGGACGGAGATCCTACATAGGACTCCTCTAAGACATGATAATCCCTGCTCAGATTAAGTCTACCGCCACATGCCTGGACGTTTACAGTGTCATGTCTGGGGATGTCACATGTCCAGACCTCAAAAAGTACAGCTGGACTAAAAATCGTGTACTTTTTTCACTTCAATGTAGTCTTTTCCACCTTCCTTCCTTCTTTAGGTTTGTCTAATGTGACGTTCCGGGATAGAAGCAGCGCTGTGCACTACCAGAGCAACGGAAACGTGACGCGCGTCCTCAGCGGCGTCTCACTCAGGTTCCGCACAAGAGACTCCGCCGCCACCTTACTGCACGCACGCAAGGGCGCAGACGGCCTCACAGTCGCTGTCCTGGACTCACACTTGGTCTTGGAGCTTCCTGCTGGGCACCACCAAGATGCCCCCAAGGTGACGGCCCGAAGCCAGCATCCAGTGGGCGATGGACAGTGGCACACGGTGGAGCTCGGCGTGGAGAACCGGACCCCCCCCAACTCCAGGTGGATCATGTCTGTGGATGGAAGCAAGACGGACGTGAACACAGCTGTTAAGGACCTAGATTTCCTCAAAGAGGGAGCAGACATCTTCCTCGGAGGGCTGAGCCTGGACACTGGGGTTGAGCTGTCTGGCTGTTTAGGGCCTGTGGAGATTGGAGGTCTTCTTCTTCCGTATTATCTGGACACAGACCTGAAGTTCCCCAGACCCCAGGAGGAGCAGTTTGTCCGGGTGAACGGCGACGCCGCCCTGCAGCTCGGCTGCGTCGGAGCCGGCGTGTGCGCGCCCAATCCCTGTCGGCACGGCGGCGTGTGCCGGGACCTGTTTGACGCGCACCGCTGCGCGTGTCCCTCTCAGTGGACGGGGCCCGCGTGCGAGGACCCCACCGACGCCTGCCTGTCCGTCCCCTGCGACTTCGGCAACTGCACCAACCTGCCCGGGGGGTTCCGGTGCTCGTGTGAGCCGGGCTACGGCGGCGACCAGTGCGAGGTGGAAGTGGACCCGTGCGAGAACAGCAACTGCAGCAACGGAGCCACGTGCCTCAAAGGCTTCCTGAGCTACACGTGTCTGTGCCCTCAGAACCTGACAGGCCATTACTGCGAGTGAGTCCTTTGACACTACATCGGCCGTAGCTGTACACCGCTCTGACATTTACTGATCTATACTGTCGCCAACAGTGAGAAAATCCCTGATATTCCGTGGTACATTGAGACCAGTCCGTGAGTATTAAAGGACATAAAGGACAGTAAATCTCTGGTAGGAATAAATTGTTTACCTTTTGCTTGTGTTTTCCAGACTTCCACAGTTCCCTGTGTCTTCGTGTATGGGCACAAGATGGAACTACAGCTGCTTTAATGGAGGGAACTGCTCAGAAGCAGATTACAACTGTTACTGCCTGCCGGGTTTCACAGGACAGTGGTAGGTCATGTGCTGTGTAACGATGCTACAGGAAGTCTCCGCAGGCGGCTGGTCGACGTCTAATTGGTCTTTTTTCAGGTGTGAGAAGGACGTGGACGAGTGTCTTTCAGACCCGTGTATGAACGGAGGCTTCTGTGTCAACTACGTCAACAGCTTCGAGTGCGTGTGTGACATGAACTACTCGGGCGTCCACTGCCAAATAGACGTCAGCGACTTCTACCTGTACCTCTTCCTGGGCCTGTGGCAGAACCTCTTCCAGCTGGTGTCCTACCTTGTGATCCGCCTCGATGACGAGCCAGAGGTGGAGTGGGGCTTCCAAGCGAACGATTAGATGCCGCCTCAGCAAGTGGGAGGGATGCTTTTTGTGGCCTCCTATGACTAGCCATACTATAGGTCTACAGTATGTGTGACAGGAGAGCTGTACAGGGGAACAGGTAATCACCATACATTTAAACATTCTTCACACATTCTGAATGTGTGCGTTATAAAAACCAACACTAACTCATCAGATTTAGCCAAATGACTCATCTGCTATCCATATGGTGCCACTAATTAGTTATTCAATTCTTATACTGACAAAGTTCAAGTGCCTTAAAACATCTACTTCTCCCCATGAGCCACTGTGTAATTAATGTACAGCTCTTTGGGGACTCACTCACAAACAGTATTTTTGTGCAGGACAATCATAAATATAGGTCTAGAGCTGTGAGTGTTTTTTTTAATAACTTATAAGACCTAAACATTAATTGCTCAGATGGTGTTTTGCATGCAGTGCTTGCAAGTCCTCATGTACCATGACAACATACAATAAACCTTGTGAAATGTTTTTATTTAGAACCTTATTTACATTTTCCAGTAGCCAACAAACAAAAACAGTTTTAAACATCGACTCTACTTCAACTTTGATGAAACAGAGAATAAATGCTAAACTATGATGCTAACGTACTGCAGGTCAAACCACAAGTTGAGAATCCAAAGTAAGACAACAAAAATGTGCAAATAAGGTGTATAAATCATTTTAACCAATTATATGCAACACCTACACAGAGATGGACTATGATGCAGTAGATCGGGCTGGTCGAACCCTGGTCCTCGTTTTTCCAACCATCCCTGCACTTGTTGGTGACTCGCTGAATACAGTGATTCAGGTAATCAGCAGTGAGTGGCGCTGGGACGACTGGGAAGCGGCAGCTAAGGCGAGCTAAGATCCATTTCAACAGGCATTTGAGTCAGTAAGGCTCTGCTGGTACATCATCTATCTGTAAACTCAAAAAACACTTTCTTAAATAACATGCCTGGTTAAATACAGCTCGTATAAATACAGTGGTTTAGAAGTCTGCGTCGTACAGGACTGACCCGGTCCTACTGGGGTCGGCCATATGCATTCACAGTGCTGTAAGGCTCAGTGTATGGACCAACTGGCTTAATAACTGGATCACAAGCACGTCTACACTCATCAGCCTTCTTCATGGAGCCTACGGTCACAAAGCTCTTTGTAGATCCTCTTACGTATCTTTGGTATGTTGCTCTGTGAGAAATGCAGAGGTTTGGCGAGAGCGAGGCATCTACAATACTGAAAAGGAGGGAAAACAGATGAGTCGAAACAAATGTGAAAACAATTATGTTTTAAATCTTGCACGCCAAAAAAGACACAATTAGTACCTCCAAGACAAACACTCCACAGTCGTTTTCATTGGTCTGTTGAGGGCTTTTCTGTGAAAGACAATACACCATGAAAGGTGCAGTATTACGTCAGGTCAAGGTCCAATGAGCTGCTTAAATCTCACAGCAGACACACAAAAAATAAATCATCCACTTTATAATGTTGATGCTGTGGCCTTAGTCTGGATTTCTTTAGGTTTAAGAATTATCTGGATTTGTCAAAAATCAAGACCTTCAACCCAAACCTGCAAAAGTTTATAATTAAAGAGAAGACTTCAGCAACAAGACACCTCAGTATATGACACAGTCCAGCCGTCTTCAAAGGCCGTTTGTCGCTTCTCCTTTGCCATAGTAATCAAGTATTTCAGGATGTTCTGTTGTAATTAAAGCATATGGAAAAACAAATGAGGATTTGTGAACCTTTCAAGAAAAGCAACTCAAATGTTTACGTATATTCTAAGATGAAAGAAGAAATCTGAGTTACCCTTGCAACCTTCTGCAGTGCGTTCCCTTGAGAATCATAGAGGCAGATCCTCTTGTTGACGATGTCAGCAGTGACCAGACACCAGTGAACCTCCAGGTGGATGGGCACCAGGAGCAAACTTTTAGAAAACAAATCCACCTGTGTGAATAACATGCAGTTAAATGACAAATCTATATTTTTTTACCAGAACCATATGATTTGCTTCTCAGGCTCAACCAACCTGTTTTGTCCACCTCTTTACACCATCATACCCTTTAGTCATGAGCTGCCGGTGGAAGAAGCTGTTGAGGAAATGGACCTAGAAAAAGAAGACGAAAGCTAGAAAAATAGAACTAACTCAAGACAAAACAAAGCTTGTTTGCAATAGCCACAAAGATCACCTCCTGATGGGCGGATGCCATTATCAACTCTCCGTACAAGTTTATGACCTAAGGCAGAAATAATATACTGTCAGCAAAAACATTCAGCTTTTCTTCCTCTTTCCAACATAAAGTCTCAGTCACACCTGGACGGTACCTGGTCATTGAGCCAGTTCTGATCTGCCAGTGTCAACAAATCCTCTAGTGTCAGTGTGTGTTTCTTGTAGACCACTTGGAAGAAGGGAAGAGGCTCCTGAACGATCACATTTTGATATGTGGTCACTTCGGAGATGATGTCATTCTTCCTGTACCATTGAAGATATGCAACATAATTGAGAAAAAAAAAACATTAGATACTATTCCTCATTTAGTCCCGAATTCAGAAGGAGCGTAAATAAAGATTGAAAGTGGACTTACCTGTCACTAAAATCTTCGTTATACTTCAACTTTAAATGTGTCAACACGTCGCTCCTTTGCAGTGGGATAAAACTTCCATATATTCTGTAGAAGTCACTGAGGAATTCTGAACAAACATGAAAATACGCCTTTTTAATATCAACCAAAATACATTTTATACACACACACACACACACACACACATATATTTTCATACCATGGATGTCCTTAATCATGTCTGTACTGGTGACAACAGATTGAGAAGATGAGAGGGTTCTCTCCTCAGTGTCTGTGTTTGGAGCCTGTTCCCCACCTGCTGGGACAGCGTGCTTTCCTGATGGGCTTACAGCTTCAAGTCTCTGAGACGGGATCACTTTTCTTGGTACTGGTGTAATGTTCCCACATGCATTTGTCTCTATCATAGTCAAAGATCGCACAGAAGCATCTGCAGTCTCACAGCCTTCTGACACACTGTCAGATTCACACAGTTTTAGCAGGGACTTCTGCCCTCCACGCATGTTCTCTGGATCTTCAGTAGCACATGCAAGCAGTGGCACAGCAGCTGACGCATGGTTAAGTGTGCGCCGCCTTGGACATCTCCTTTTGTTTTTTATCAGTTGAGTCTTTAAAATAAGATGAGGGCCAGAGCTGGGCCTGGTCCTAGAAGCTTGTCTCTTGGTTGTGAATTTCCTGAAAGGGCATTTCTCCTCCCACCGCTTCCTCCACATCCAGTGCTGTAACTTAAAATACAAACGTCTCTTAGCTTTCCCACACTGATGGGAAATTTTCTTGATGGAACCCATTATTTACGTTCCCCGCCTCAATGTGCTCCAGTGGCTCTGTGTTCGGTGCATCAGGGACCACTTGATGAGAGTAAATGATGGAAAGTCACGAGTTGTGAGTATCCTTTCAGCTGCGTCATAGGCAGCTCATATGCAAAAGTGCAGGACCTTAATCTGATTTTGTTTGCTTTCTGGTGAAAAGAGTCTCGCTTCCAGTCCATGGTCAAATGCCTCCAGCTCATCCAGTGTGGACTTTAGGTGGAATGGTGAATTCCTGAGTTGCCTGATCCACACAATGGGAGTGCTGTCATACTCACTTCAGGCTTGCTTTGTATTTACTACCCCTTCTGGTAGATTGAAGAACAGTCCAAACATTTTCTGCGAATCAAAGAGCAGATTTGTAATTATTATTACAGTAGTTTCATATGGATATGTTGTTATCCCATAAAAATGTTACATAATGTAAATAAATTTATTTGTGGATTTTAAAATGATGGAAATGACAAAATCATGACCAGTGACAAGAACACAAGACAGCTTTTGCTGATTATCACTGGGAGCTATGTGCCCTGGACACTAAACAAGCGCATCAGTGCAAATGCGCGTTCAAAACGGTGCCGTGCACTTTACCATTATTTTGACACGTGTTTCCATCCCTGCTCACTTAGCGATGGCCATCACAGATAGGTTCACCCACACAGCTGCCGTTAACCTCTGCGTCTTACCGTCACTGCCTCGTCTGTCTCACTAACACCAGAGAGCGGAACGCGCTGCTGTCCAATAATAGTCTATCAGTCAACGCAGGTTTTAATTTAAAGTGAAGCCGCTTGATCCTCTGAACCTGCAGCCACACTTTACATCATGAACACAAGCGTTAAGAGTCGCGTGTGAGGTACGTCACGTTGACGGTGACCAATCAGATAATTTCTTCTTCTTCGTTGGGTAAATATTGCAGCTACGCTTTGCTTTACTGCCACCTACTGGCAGATGTTTGACTTGGCATCTCTGTAGAGTTCCCTGCAGTCGTGTGTCCCCTCAGACGTCAATCTAATGTGCAGTTCCTTCCGGCTTGGCTTGATTTAATGCTTTATTTAGATGTTGAAAAGAACAACATTTTTCTTCATATAGACATTTTCTACTTTATTTTCTACTTTACACTTGTAATACACTGTATAGCATTGAATCAGAAATTAAAGAGAAAAAATTTTTTATATGTGTGAAGTTTAAGTTTAGCATTTTAGAACCTCTTTATCACACAACACTGATAAACCAGCGCCCACAGGATATGAACCAGTCACTGCACTGTTAAAGTCCACTTCATAAATCAATACTTGAGCCTTTTTGCAGCGAGATGAAACCTTTGTATCCTGTGTAAGGTCATTGCATGCTTGCAGAGATAGGGGAGATATTGCACCCGCATAAGCTGTGATGAACACACAAGAGGAACACCTCCTGTCCGCATATTGTTGGAATCCAATTGAGAAGACACCGATTTCTGCTCCCATCTCTATCCCTGCAAGTCTGGCCCTGACCTGGAGCGACACTACTGTTTTGTGCAGATGGTCAAATCCAGAGCAAATACAGCAACGGGCGTCTGTGTCCCTCAACTATGCCCCCCTGTTCGCAAACATCCTCTTTGTCTCCGTGGGGAGATACAGCTGGTTACACAACAGGAATGTTCAAACACGTAGCTCCTCGCGTACATCAACATCTAATTAAAAAAAACCCTTCCTGCCACATTTAGGGGGAAGCTAAAGAATCGTGGCAGATTTTCTTAGGGGTTCACACATGTCACACGGCAGAAACAGTGTAATATAAGCGAGCGAATGCAGTGTGCCAGACTTTGTCATCCTCTGTTTGCCTTGGCAGGAGTCCTGGAGCAGAGGATGGCCCACGTGTGACGCAGGACTCAGCAGGGATGTTCGCGCTGTTGAACTTGGCTCCGGTCGCCTGTTTCGAGCGCAGCATATATACACCAGCGGCCGCATGCAACCGCCCTGCACACTAAACCCTCGTCTGCTCCTCTGATAAGCGCCTCTATCGCAGCGATGCATCCCGTGGCCGTCACTGTGGTTCTGGGGATACTGGTGGGGGTGCAGGCCCAGATCCTGCTGCCTGCCCGGCCTCAGTGCGACTCCCCGCTGGTGGAGGAGGCCGCCGTGGCCGCAAGAAATCACCTCAATGCCCAACACACGCACGGGTACAAGTATGAGCTGAACAGGATCGAGGATGTGAAGGTCTACACTGAGGTAAGTGGGTACGAAGAAGTAGATATGCAATAAATGTGTTCATTAGACTCATGAAAACAATATATGTAGGAGGATAACAAAAGTCCTAAATAAAAGGATTGTTTCTATTTATGAATATTCCTGAGCCTAAAAAAAGTAATATTCAACATGTGTATATATAATAAAGCAGATTTGTTTGTATCTTCATAGCCTAATGGAGTGGAGACATATGTTCTGGAGGTCGATCTGCTGGAGACCGACTGTCACGCGTTGGATCCCACACCTCTCGCCAACTGCACAGTCCGGCCCAAACACCTCACGGTGAGACGGAACCCCCGAAAAGAACCCCCCAGAACTCGACCCAGTGCGATCTGATAATGAAACGGGTTCTCCGTGCAGGCAGTGGAGGGAGACTGCGACGTGGTGCTGAAGAAGGTCGGCGGAGCTCTGACCGTCACTGCGTTCAAGTGTAAAACAGAGGGTAAGGCTTTCGTTACGTAGGAGCCGCGCGTGCACGCGCTGGCCGCCTCACCTGTAAAATAAAAAATAAAAAAAACCCGCACGTGTGCCGCTGTGTTGCGTTTAGCGTCGACCGAGGACCTGTGCCTGGGCTGCTACACCCTCCTCCCCCTGAACGACACGGGCGCCCTGAACTTCATCCACGCTTCTCTGGCGACGTTCAACAACAACACCGTGAACGCGACCTACGACATTTACCAGATCGGAAGGATGTCGTCACAGGTGGGTGTGGGCGGGATCGGGTCGGACGTTCGGCCCAAAAGGTCCGGCGCCTGCCCGTGTAAGTAGACGCGTGTCTCCCCGCCGCAGATCGTGTCCGGTGGGCCGCAGTATTTAACGGAATACGTCATCTCTGAGGTCAACTGCACCGGCGGTAACTGCGTACCTCTGGACGAAGCCACGGTTGTGAGTACAGACTCAAAGCACGGACACGGATGTTCTACGGGTGTGTTAGGGGTTGAGCCTCCAGGAGCCATCAGCTGATCCTTTTCCACTTCTCCACCAGAAACGAGGGCTTTGCAGGGCCAGTGGCCGAAGCACTGCTCACAATGTGGACTGCAAGATTTTTCCCAACCTGGTAATTTATTCTATTAACAGGCCACGATCCTCCGACCCCCCATTACACGTAATATTATTAATCCCTTTGCTGTTCGGTTCAATTTCTCAGACGCCTCTTGTGGACGCCAACGCCACCGGACCTGCAGTTCCACCCGTGATCCACGCGCACAACAAGCACGGCTTCGGACACCACAAGCTCACCCCGTTCCACAACCCGCACCTGAGCACCCACCTGTCCGCAGAGTCACCTGAATCCGAGTCAGCTGAAATGGTGCAAGCGGCCCCGAAAGCGGCCGCACCCGCCGCTGACGCGGCCGCACCCGCCGTTGACGCGGCCGCACCCGCGGTTGACGCGGCCGCACCCGCCGTTGACGCGGCCCCAGCGGCTCCAGCCGCTGCCGAGCCCGCAGTGGCCTTAGAGACCTCAGACAGCATGGAGGTCAACCCCAGGTTCATGTTTAAGAGGGAAGTCGTACTCGCTGCACCGGTGCACGCGCCCCTTCCTCCGCCACCGTGTCCAGGACGCGTCCGGTTCTTCAAGTGAAAAGCTCCCACAGACTTTATATTTGCTTTTTTTTAAGTTACATTGGTACTAGTGCAAATTTAACCGACACAGACGGTGCATTACACAGGCAACAGAAACCTGAAACTTCTGTAACGTGGATGCAGATGTGCATTAAATGGTGTTGAATAAATCTAAATTGAAGCAAATTTGTTTTTTGTTCATTTGAGTAGAAATGCTGCCTATGTACATGCAGCAGCCACCAAAGGCTAAAAGCACCTTCAGATCTGATCAGGACAAACTGAGAAAAACAAAATTGTGGACAACACAATCAGTCACGGCACAGTGCGACTGCAAACAATGACATCACCAACCCACTCACATTCAGGATAATAATGAAAATAAGCAAGTCAATCTCAAACTAGAAGTGTACAACATGAACCCAGTAACAAGTAAACACATGTCAAATCTTCCAAGTAAAGTGGTTTTGAGGATAGGAGGGGGGGGGCACTGTTGATAGATGGGTGCAGCCTATTGGTGCATTCACGAGGGTCAACGATCAGCATGCACCAGTTCACAGTGAGACCAACAAGTTCAACGAGAGCAATGCACCTTGTGATTCTAGAAAGGATGTGTCAACAAGTACAAGTACACAAGCCGCCCGCTCCAGGAGATCAGACGGTTCACGTACGGGACCTTTGACGGGTTGTTTACCTGAAACACCAGCATAAGAAAAACAAGTTGATCCTTTTTCTTTTAAATATTTTATTTGTACTGTATCCACAGGTTACAACACACATTCACCCAATAAACAAGTCTTATGCTTGAAACGTGCTGCACCATTGGGGCCTGGCATCAAAGGGAGGGTCTGGACAAACCCTCACCGGTCCCAGGCGGCCCGATGGTAGTGTTCTCGTGGGAAACTTGGACCAGGGTTTGAGTGAGAGTCACTCCAACCACCCATCCTCCAACCGGCCGGGCCGTGGTGCAGCAGCACATTGCTCTGTGGTTCGGAATCCGGGTGCCCAGTTTGATCGTGCGCCGTGTAATCAGTCATGGCGTTCACCGACAGCTGTGAATGTGAGGAGGCGGGGACTAATGGAGCTTGACCTTCTTGAAGATTCGGGTCAGGGACATGGAGCGGGTCCAGTTCAGGTAGCTCCCGGGCCTGCGAGTGCGACGGCTGCAGCTGCCAGGCTGCAGGCTTTTGATTTAGGCCAAGACTATTCATAAAATGATGTCGCAGCTTTGGGCCGTGCACGTTATACGGCTCAAACTGCACCATCTGATTAAACGAGGGGTAATCTGGGGCCCAGGGCCTCGACGGCACGCTGTAGGGAGCTGGATGAAATGGATCCACGTATGGCAAGTTATAAAAGCTATCAGGCAGGTGAAGCTCACTGGGATGTCTCCTGGCCTGCGGAGCGTGGACGCCATCTGGTGGCTGGAGGTATTCGTGTCGGTTTCCAGACGCACCGGACTGAAGTGAAGCAGAATGCACTTGCAGTGGTTCTGCTGGGTTATGATTATTGTGGTGAGCAGAATCCCAGCTGCCGCCAAACCCAGTACGTTTACGGCCAAAGCCGACTGGAGCCAGGTGGAGATACTGATTAAAGGCCAGTTGTGGACAGCAGTTAGAGAAGCCGGATGGACAAACTTTAGGACAGTGCACAGGGGAGAACCATGGAGAGTCCGGGGGAACGGCACCACCATTAGAAGGGTGCTGGGTGAGGGGTTGGGGTTTTTTACCATTACTGGATGGAGCAGGGACCTGTTCTAGTTGCTGCACCAAACCAGACGGCGCATGGGGGGCTTCAGGATGCGGTGACGCTGGGCTCTGTGGGGATGAAGCAACGGCTTCCTGTTTAAGAGGCATGGGCATCGGATGATGATCAGAAGCCGGAAAGCCATGGTAAAATGGGTCCTGGTAGAAAAAGTGCTCTGCGTGGGGTTCATTAAAAAAGGCCGGGTCCACTAATGGCAGATTATAAAAGACAAATGGCGATGAGGGATTCGGTTCGTGGTGCTCAGGTTGACCTGCAGGGTGCGTCACCTGTGGTTCCGTTACTGGTGGCTGTGCAGAGAGCGGGCCAGGCTGGGGTGGAACATAGAACGGAACCGGGTAGTGAGGGACCTGGGGATCGGGCGTCGCCGCTGCCACCGCGTCATGTGGTTTCCCAGGAGACACTGGGAACGGAGGCGAACCTGGAGGCTTCGAATGCGGATGATGGCGGTCTGGGTGTGGACGGGCGCCTTCCGCAGGCTCAGGATGAGACGCTGACAGGGATGGACAGGAAATTGTAGATTCCCCATCGCCAGTCAGTTCCAGAGTGTACATCCCGTCCTTCTCCTCCAGGCAGGGGGCGTAGTGAGCGGAGATGACCAAGCCTTCAGGATGCACGACCACGCTGAACCCGCAGGTGGACGAGGCCTTCATCAGGGGCTCCCAGCTTCCCTTCACTGGAAAACACCCCTTAGTACCGTCAGAACGTTGACCGGATACACGTTATCCATTAACAGAAAAGCTCAAACTTACGTTTGACACCGATTTTAGCGACGGGGACGGTCCAGCCCGTTTTCACAATCATGCCCTCGGAGTGGCAGGTGACCATCGGCGGCTTGGCTGAGGGTCTCGTTAAGGGGCAGGACATGCGCACCGCTAGCCCGAACCAACGCAGCGGCAGGACGTAGCTGTCCCCCTGGAGAGGAGGGACGACAGGAAACGTTACAGGGGCACGGCGGGAGAAAGCGAGTGCGTGGTGGGTTCAGAGCAGAGCGTCTCACCTCACGGGCAACAAAGCAGCCATCGTAGGGAGCCACGAACACCAGGTGCCCTTGCGTCGACTTGAACGTGAAGCCGCAGCTCGGTGGCAACTTGGACAGAGGCAGAGGAGGCAGGTGACCCCCTGCGAAAGGTCAAAAACAACAACGTGAGGTTTCCCCCGCTTTCCCTTTGTGCACTCAGAACAAGTGGAATGCTAGGACTCACCCCTGTCCACGAGGAACAACGACCCCGGTGTGGAACCAGGATTTCTCACGTTGAGATGCATGGAGTCGCCCGTGCATTCAACCTCTGGTTCCAGTTTAAGGAGTTGCTCCACTGCTCTGCTGTCCGGGCTCGGCCTTGGACCAGCAGCCCACTCTGCAGGCGGCTCCCACACTGCAAACACAAAGCTTGATCAGGTTTGAAGGCCTCTCAACCTTCACTTCGACTGTAGTGTCCAAAATCAACTCGACTCACCCATATCTGCCTGGTAATCGGAATCGACGTCCAGGTCGACAGCTGCAGCCTCTGTAATCTTGGGTTTAGAACCTTGTAGAGAACTTTGCCCAACTAAGAGTCTACCATGGTGCAGAAGGCTTCCTTCAGGCTGACCTTGGAATTTATGCAGAGCTTCCAACCTGGTGAGGCTGGCACAATTGCAAAACGAACAACTTACAGCCACAAAAAGTCCAAAAGACAATAAAAACCTGCGACCCCCACTCTCATTACACGCCATTGGAAAAAAGGTCTGGCATGACACAGACAAGACAAGCTACTGGCCTCCCAGGCTGAGCTGTGCTCAATAAGAGCTGAACGCGGGAGTCCTGGTCTAAATCACACCTGGAAACAACAGGTGGTGTCAATCCTTTAATTTGGGTCAATCTGAATCCACCCTCAAGACTGAGAGTGTGAACTATTTGCTGATTAGCTCAGAATGTTATAGTGCACTGACAAAACTTTTCCAACCACTACAACTTAGAGGTCGTAGAATAATGCGGTTGTTTTTTCTAGAAGCAGTTCAGTTGACTACTTATTTCTAGGATTCAGGTAAAGATATGAACTCAAACTGAGACACTCAAGACAACACACAAAACAAATCCGCCTTTAACTCTGGTTGGAATAACTTTTATTTGATCCGTCTGTAAACAAGAGGTCACATCATTTCATGGCATTGGAAATTGATCTTGTGGCAGAAGCGATTTCCAACTCGAAGCAAATGTATTTTTTGTTGTTGTCGTTTAATTCTGTACATATTCCACAAAGTCTGAACATCAATAATGCCAAAATATCCCATAGGAAGGTGCCATTAAAAGGTATGTCTCGCTGGGTTAGCAGTTAAAAATCCAACTCGTAGTAGCAACAGATAAGATCGATTTTATGGCACAGAATACACAGTTATTCCCAGAAAATGTTCACAAGACAACTTACAAATGTTCTTATTCCAACCAACACCATTTTCAATGTTTAGTGTACACAGCTTCATTTTTTCTTTTAAATATACTTCTAAGTACCGTACTATGACAATTTGTGAATACACCTTTGATGACTAAAGCACAAGGCAAATAATTCCAAGTGTTGGGGCCCAACAACTTGGGTTTACAGTCAAAATGCATTCATACTGTAGTAAAATGCCTTTTCATTAGATAATGGACATGAAGTTAGCAACAACTCAGTTAGTGATGTAAGGTTTAGTGTTTAACTCTACAGAAGCAGTTAATGTTTTATAGTCAACTCAAGTGGTCTTCATGGTTTACAGTCAACAGGTGACGACTAGCAGCCATCATCAGAAGCTAAAGTAATTCTGATAACCCTTATACTGACAGTTGGTCCAAAGGGCCAGGGCAATACTTTACATGATGAGTATGTAGGGATTTACAGCTAAATTTACAAAGACTGACAAAGCTGACTGAAACGTCTGAGCTGTCGCTGAGGTGGAATGTCCACAGAGACGCCAGGATGAGGTGTAGCGTTATGACAATATGTTGAGACCTCAGTTAGGCTGACCTTACACTACACGCAAACAACAGCCCAACACCACATCGGTAACTTTAAAGAACACATTCAGATACAACAGCAAAAGCTTGTGACGGAGGGTAACAGAAGTTGTTCCTAACGATGACAAAGAAAAAGGTGCACACACGGAGGACGTCGGAGGAAAGCTGACGTTTCCTTAGCAGAGCGTGTGAAGATGGAGGCTGATGAGAAGATGGGTTTGGCTGGAAATTATGCAAAGATGGAAAAGAACATAGGGCCTGTTTGCTAAAGAAGGTATATGCATGCAACTTTTAATCGCCCACATGCGGATGAAAATAAAAGTGAACTTTGATCTTTTATTAATGCTCTAATAAGCACAACTATCCCAACTGTCACCACCATTACATGTGTACTTCCCCTAGTGTCCTGATCAGTTTAACACTTATTACACTTCATGATTCATTTTTTTTGCACACTGTTTGAGTTAACATTTAAAAAGAACATTCCATCACTGTAGTGTCAAAAACATGAGAAAGTACAATGTTAAAGTGGGGACGTTCTTTTTTTTTGGTTTAAAAAAAAAACAAAAAAAAAAACAAAAACAAAAACAGCAGGATGAGCAAATAAAAGACTGAGCATATACTTGGACTAGGGAGGAAGTAACACTGGATGTCATCTAATCCTGGAAGTAGTGTCAAAACAACGCTATTAGTGGGAGCGAGCTGTTGCTAAGTTGATGGATGGGTGATGAGGTTGCTTAATATCCAGACTTCCTCAGGTACTCAGCCATTGAATGTGCTTTCTTGTTAAGACTTCCACCATGGACCGCCTCCTTTCCCTTGACTAAAATCAATACTGGAGCACACAAGGAAAAAAAGAGAAATGAACACATTTGAAGAGTCTCCCCCCTACAGGTTGAAGGGGCGCAATAAGGTATGACTGCATCTTACCACTCTTCATTGCTATTAAAAGTTTCCAATACATTTTTACTGCTTGCAGGAGAAATCTTAACAGCAATATTTCCTTTCTCTTCTTTTTGTCCCTCAATTTTATCTAAGTCAGCTTAAAAATATTAAAAGCCTGAATCCCTCAAGTATTTTGCCATTGAGTATGCCTTCTTATTCAATCCGCCTCCATGGACCCCTTCTTTGCCCATTACAAGAACCAAAACTGAAAGAGAGGAGACAGAAAAGTGAAAGTTAAAGAAAGTAAGAAAGTTTAAGAAAAGCATGTAAATTAAAATCAAATACCTAAGTGTGTAGTGAAGTGTCATTAAAAGGACTTTGTTACAGCTGGGCCAGTTGGTAAACCCCATCATTTATTATTTAATGGGTTTACTTAAATTGGAATGACTAAATAAGTTACAATTAAGCATTTTATCCAAATGTCCATGGCACACGATTGATGGATACTTGTAGGAGAATTTAACATGTTAAAAATCATTATATTATCTATAAAGACACATGCAAGATCTCTCAGACCGCTATACTGTATATTGAGATGTCACTTAAAAGTGAATGCCATGCAGAGGAGAAGAGTTGCAGGTGAAAATCCCAAAGCGGAACAGGGGGAAATGTGGGAAAAGAAAGGAGCAAAGTGCAATCAGTGGTTCTCACATAAAACGTTTGTTAAAGACAGAATTTATTTCAAACCTGCAACCATCTGTGTAGTTAAAAATGTTGTGGCCAGTTATGAAAAGCTCTACTCGGACATTTAGACACATCCTAGGTCTGTGAGAAACACTGGTGGACTGTCAGAAAGTGAGGACCACGAAGGCAATCAGACACTGGCTTACACACGGGTGGGACAAAATAAAAGCAGCTGGTTAATTTATATTTGGTTCAATTATTAAAACTGCAGATTAGTTTTCTGTTAATCGATGTTTCAGTTCTAACCTTAACACTGATTATCCTTTGGTTGTTTAGGCATCATTTGCATATTCTGCTTTTTCAAGTCAAATACAAATTGAATATTTTTGGACTTTTGATCGAACTACTTTAAATAAGCTATTTCTAGCCTTGGGCTCTGGGGAATGGGCTTTTACCATGGTTGTCATATAGAGCAAAAATCTAGAACACATTTCAAGGAAAATAACTTCTAGTGGATGTCCTAATGTCAACAACAACTCATTTGCATTGATTACTCAGCCAAAGTGGAAACAAACCCATGTTAACTTGGTAAAAACAAATCTTTTATTCCCATTGTGACAATTTGATACCACACAATTACCTTTTCCAGCTCTTCCCACAGAGATATTGTATGTAGGTTCTCCTCCTTGGCTCTTTGTCCTGATGTCCATTGTCCAGTCCCCATCATCATGAAGGCTGTCTCGAAGGACTGAACACTTCTTTGAGCCCAGAGTGAGACCACTGGTGTAGAAGGTCTCGCGGTCTTTTCCGACTAAGACATCTATTTCTTGAGACTGAGACAAAAAAAACACAAGAATATGGCAAAATCAGTATAATCCTCCAATCTATAAATATAAAATATGAGCAGATGAAGGTGAAAAACAGACACTGCTGTAGGTAAACGTGTTCAGGTTCCACACTGTTGCTCTGTAGAACTTTAACTAGTAGAAAGGGGAACATTTTCCTGATTGGTGTTAGGAGAGCAGGAAACCTGCATTTGTTGCTGGTGCCAAGCTGTAACCTAACGCATCACCATCCCAGGCAATAACGCAACCTGCCAACCTTTGCTTCCGCTGCAGGCACAGTGGCATGAACGCACCATTACCCCGCCGCCAGCGCACCGGATGAACAAAAGAACACAACAAAACAACAACAGCGACGTGTTGTCACGCCGATCAAATTCATACATCGCTGTCCCGCTTGCTTGAACGTTCCTGGCCACCGCCAATCGGTAAAGCGGCGGCTTAACGTTAGCTAATCAAAGCAGCCGCGCACACAAAGCATGCGCGCTCCCTAAGTCCGACGCCGTCTACCCGCTGCTTTTTAGCCTTAATTAGCGGCGCGTGGGCATTTTCCGTGGGGCTCGCGAGCGGCCACGGAGCGCCTTTAAGTCCTTCTGCTCCGCGGGAGCCACGCTGAGAGGACACTTATCCGTCCCACGCGAGGTCTAATCCCACAGCGTCTCCTTCGCGGCGAGCAGCCCAGACAGGCCGGCGAACGGCGCTAGCCCGCGGAGCTAGCGGTGCCGTTAGCTTGCTAGACCTTTATCCGGCGAGGTAACGGTTTAGCGCTAGTCAGTCTGGCGAGCGTCTGCGTGGGCGACGCACAACAACACTGTCGAACGCGGGCACCCGCTCACCCCGGTCGCACCATTGTCCGCTCTTACCGTGATATTGTTGAAAGTACCACCGGAATGCGCTGCCCAAACGTATTTGGCGTCCGTATACCCAACAATGGCGCTATCCTGACAGCTGCCATCGGCCATCAGGTTCTCCACGTAGCTCTGCCAGGACATATTCAACAAATGGATGCTATATAAATAAGCTGCGGACGCGGGGCGCTCGGAGCGGAGGCGGCTGAACGGACACAAAGCCCACGAGTGAAGGGGAAGTCGCCAATGTAACCCGCACTCCGACGTTGAGCAACGTCAAGGCTGGGCAGCGAAGAAAGCCGGGGCAGGCGGGCAGAGGCTGGGTGTAGTCCGCGTCAGATCCCTCCGCACAATGAGCTCCCGGCGCTTTTATATGAGCAGGCGGCGGAAGAAAGAGGGACCCAGTCAGGAGTCAGTGACTCTGAGGGAAAGAGAGCGGAACGCGCACTCGAATTTACCGAGTCAACCGTTCATTCATTCATCCATTTATTCATCCATTCATTCACTCATTCTGAACCTGTTTCGGTTTTTAGGCATTGCAGCGCAATGTCTGGTGTCACTCAGTTCGGTCGGACCCGCCGAGCAAACTCTGATCTGAAATGATTGTTGAAGTTGTCTTTCAAGTGTTTCCAATAATGACACATGTCTGAAACGCATCACGATCACCTTTGTGACCGAAATAATTAATATCTGAACGAAAGTCCCACTGCAGCTTAAAATACAAGGGATATCGGTAGGGATTTGGCGTGTTTTATACTTCCCTTCGTGATTTTGTGCTAATGTGTGCTTCTCAGTGTTTGGAGCAGTTGATGAGTGAAGCAGACACAAAGATAAAACTCTATGTAAAAATGTTGCAGTGACGCCAGATGTGTTTGAACCACGTATATGGTTACGTGGTTACATATGACACATATATAATTCAATTTGATTATTTTATCCGTAGAAATGTAATATTTACCAATGTGTAACACGCCGCATAAAAACATCTAATTAAAAAAAACATTTATACTAATTTGTTTTTAATTGCATTATTTAAATGGATTGCAAAGATTCGAAATCTAGAAAAATGGATGATGTTGACAACTGCTGGCCACCAGGGGCAGTGTTCCCTGTGTTTTTCCAGTATACAATCATTGGTCCCCAGGAGATTCTGCTGGTGACTTCATATTACAATTAACTATAATATAAGTGAATAGCAGGTTAGTTAGTGTTATATGCTATGCAGGACACTGACAGCTGCTGTGCTGCTTTACAAAAATGAAAGATCTGGGTTCTTTTGATCTTGCACAGTAATTGTGCAGCAGTCTTGTCAAAAAGCATCACAGCTTTGAGACAAAAAACAATTTTATGTGATTCACAAAGGCATTACTTAATAATGCCAAAAATCCCATTACTATTCTCCTCACTGTTTTCCGTCATCAAGTTTGAGCCAATGATAAATTGTAAATTGTTTTGGGAATAAGCCAATTACAGCACAATTAGGTGACAACCATCTCACTGTAGCCATCTGCTCTATGTTATTAAAAAAGTCTCCTCTTGCAATATGATCATATTGTAATGGGACAAATTATTGTTATTCCTTTTTATTGCTATTCGTTATTTAAACAATTTATGGCTCTTATAAACTGATAATATCTGACTGAGCCCCTTGTGTATGTTACATTTGCATTATGATTCTGGTATGTGTATACACATACGTGGTCCACAATGTACAGGCACACACATTCATGCAGTATAGAGAAATCAGTGTTTACCTGACTTGAATAAATGCACACTTTACTGATCTTTATTTCGTTTTGTAATGATTCATATTTGTCTGATTAATCTATTCGTATTCTATTGTGAAAAATCTATTTTGTCCAACCTTCACTAAAAACACATAGTTCTCACCTTCTTTATTAATGCATCACGTGAAAGCTGGAGCTCTTCCCAGCTGTCACCCAGAAGTGAAGCACACCCTGGGGCCACATACACTGACAGTCACTCTCTCGCACGCACCACTTTGCACAATTTAGATTCTTCAATTAACATGACTGCCTGCCTATGGACTGTAGTGGGGTAGATGGAGAACTCATCAGGGTACGAGGAGACTATGTAAACAGAAAGGCACCTGTGTGACACTGGGACTCAAATACAAGTTCTTCTTTGCACCAGGTAACAGTACTAATCACTACATGTACAGTAGATTTAATTGATTAAATAGAATTAATTAATCAGCTTTTAAAAATGCATACAATTGGTTGTGTTGTTAATAAGCCATTGTGTTGTCGTAATACTTTGCCTCAGGGCTCTAAAATAGGCTAATCCAGCTGCTGTAGTTCTCTTGTTAAAGGACTAAACTGCGTGAGATCGTTGAAATCTATCCTTTTTCCAATGGTACCTGAAGGCAACATGAGAGAGATTCACAAACGTGCTGTACGTGAACATCCTTGCGCAGCCGAACTACCCACCATGCAGCGCGGTCGCATACAACATAGCCATCTTGTCAGAGTGACTGCGGGAGGGAGGTAACTGTCGGCGCTGTTTAGGCTGTCATTTCTTTTAAAGCGTAGGACCTAAAAGTGTTTTCTTGCCTCGATCGGCGCTCCAGTCAAAAAAGTAGCACCGCCGGACGACTTTAAACTGGCCAAGCGAAGCGGAAGGACTGCTTTTACCAAGATGTCTCACATACTTGTTCCGACGTAGGGGGAGTGTACAGTAGTCAGTTGGCTTGACTTGCTAGCTAGCTCTGTGAGTGGAGGGCTGCGGGCCCTCCTCAGCCTAAAGTAGCTCCTTCAGCTGAGCAACATATTCTGCGACAACGACCATTTGACAGCTGCCTCAACCGGGATATAAGCAAGTCGGACCAGACAGACCGAGAGTCGTGGATTAAACCGCTACAGGCTGTTGGTGTCGGTATCTAAAGCCGCATTGCTGGATAAGACGACACGAAGTGTAGCGTTGCGTTATGAGCTCATGAAACGCAACAGGAGACCGAGAGAGGAAGAAGGATGGCGCAGATTCACCTCGACTGTGGTTCAGTTAGCTACGCAAAGTGGAATAAATCGAAGTGTGCTGTTTAATATGATCTAAGTCGCCGATCGCTGCAACCAGCTCGTCCCTTTTTGACCGAGGAGAACCATAGCCATACGGGGCCGGGAAATCAGGCTGTCAATATGTCGAAAATGCCGGCCAAAAAAAAGAGCTGCTTTCAGATCACAAGTGTGACTCAGGCCCAGGTGGCGGCTATCGGCGCCACCGACGACACGGAGAGTCTGGACGACCCAGACGAGTCGCGGACTGAAGACGTGTCGTCGGAAATATACGACATGTCGCGGGCGGAGTACGAGCCTGCGTGTGACAGGAGTTCCTCCGAAGAGGCCCTGAACAATGTCGGGGACATAGACACGGTCGGTGTCGTGGCACCATCACACATACCCGAGGTCGGCCAGTTGCCTGCACTGTCAACCATTCCTATGGAGTTTCCGAAAGCTGCAGTGGCGGCCTCGGCCCAAGGTGGACAGCCGCCGCAGGCACTCGGCGTTGCATCCGTCCTGCCCCCCATCACCCAGCTTGGGGTAATGCAGCAGCATCCCGCTCCAGCAGCCGGCGTGTCTGTGAACGCCTCCCAACCTGCCGCAGTGACCAGCTCAGGCCCTCCTCCCGCCACCTCCACAGTGGGTTGCACATCGCGCTTCAGGGTCATTAAACTCGACCACGGTACCGGAGAACCATTTCGCAGAGGCAGGTGGATGTGCACCGAGTTTTACGACAAGGACCCCGAGAGCTCTGCTGTAAGCAGGAGTGGAGACGGCGTGAGGCATTCCAGTACAACACTGGACCCCGCGGACAGAGACGGTGGGCTCATCCTCACCGGAGGTTCTGTAGTGGCCCCGAGTCAGGGCTTGGGCTCCCTGGCAGACACTGCCCTCTCCTCATCCCGCATGCATTCAGTGGAGACGCCGCCACAGCAACAGCTCCATCATCAGAACTACATTGCCTGTCCACAGGGGGTTAGTGGGTCCACCGTGCAGAGTGCTTTCTCCATCAGCAAACCTACGCCCGTCTCAGCTCAGCCGACGGTGGGCAGCCTCCAAGCTTCCGCTTCACAGAATGTGCTGCCCGTCGGACAGAACGGCCTCCCTCATTCGGGCGTCCACATACAGAAGTCCCCCATCATGCCTCCCTCATCTCAGTCCATTGTTTACCCTCCCCAGCAGCAGCAGCAGCAGCAACAGCAACTTCCTCTGGGCCACCACCTGACCAGCCAGTTGCCCGTATTGATACAGAACCAAACGGAGTACTATCAGCAGCCTGCTTCCCTGCAGCCTGGGCTCTCCACTGGCCCGTCCCTCCCAGTCTCCAGCCTCTCTGCGGGGCTGCAGACTGTGGGACAAGGGCCCGCTTCGATCATCCCTCCAGTGTCTGGAGTTCCATCTGTGCCAATTCAGGTTATAGATGTCGCTGTAACAGGAGTAACAGGGGTAACTGTTCCCACAGGGACATCGGTTTCGAGCCTCTTACAGCAGCAGGCTGTAGGAATGGGAGGCGTCGTAGGTGCCATACTGGTCGGTGGTTCCCCTCTGCAGCAGCAGACTGTGACTCAGTATGCAAACGTTGGACAGCCTCAACCCCACATTCTCAGCTCTACATCCTCTGGTGTACAAAATGTGCCTGCCATCGCAGTGAGTTCCAGTGTGCCCACCACTGTACTCCCTGCTGTGCCCAGTGCCTCCAGTGCAGCCATGCCAAATGTGACAACCTCCGGTTTGCCTCTGGGTCAGATACCCCACAACAAGACTCCAGCGGCTCTGGGCACGCAAGGCCTCCCAGCATCTGGATTTGGACAGGCAGAGGGCGGTGGTGGAAGGAAGTCAGAGGGTCTCGTCAACATGCAGTCTCCAGTTGTTTCTGGGAAAGACCTAGTGAAGCCCTTCATCCCGGAGAGCCTGCAGCTCACCACTCCGACTGTCAACAGCCTGTTAGGAATCCACATACCTGTCGATGGGGAGGAGGATAGGTAATGCATTTTATACATTTTGTTATATAACATAGCCATGCTTACTTTAGTGCATAGTATCCGAGGAGGATGGAAGCCTTAGCAATGACTGCCTCTCAGGTTGCTCATTTTCCTTGTGGTGCAGGGAAGAGAAACTTTTGCAGGAGGGAAAAGTCCTCCTTCTTTCTGTTATGCTTTCTGCAGTACATGCAACAAGCTGCCTGTGCTACCGCTACTCCTGGCTATTTGGTAATCGCCCTGCATGGGTCTTAACTTTTAATAACTTAGCTCCCGCTCTGGAAAAGAGTTTATATTCTAATCATTGCAGCACATGTTTGTTTTGGTTCCTCAGACCCTTCACAAAAGCATTTGCAGGTTGTCTTTTGTGTAATAGTTATTGTGTCTCCTATAACCACATTGTAAGTACATGCACATATTTATGTGACTTATGAGACGTGTCCTTTGTTGTTACTTTGCTGCTATGACATTTACTTCCTTTCCAAAGTAACCTCTGTCTCTGTGAGCGCCTGGCTCTTTGTTGTACCTACCGTACATGGCATGTGTTAGCGGAAGTGATGCAGGGCCTGAGATCTCAGTGGTTTTCATTTACGGTCTTGCAGGCACAGTGTGCAGACCAGACACGCTCAGTGGAGTGCAGAGCCATGGCGCTGCTTCAGTCTCTATCTGGGTGGACTGTCTATTCTACAGTAGTAACATGTGTTTGTCATGTGCCTGCTGGGAAGCGTAGTCTTCCAATAACCAAACCTAAGTTGTTTATAGTGGTTCTCTACATTCTACCATATTAATTAAGAGGTTTTAAATTATTAATTTCTGATCAAATTAGCGAAGAGTTACATTACCGCTTGTTTATTGAATTATTTGAAGCACTGGTGTCAGTGTCGTGTTTTTCTGGAGAACCTCTCCTTTGCCTCAGAGGGTCCAGCTCTGATGGTAGGGGGCTCTTACCACAACTGAGCACTATCAGTAATTGAGCAGTAGTCTTTCCACTGTGCCCCCATTCTGCTGATAAGACACATGACAGTGGGGTGTGTCAGCCGACTGTGTGTAGTTATGTCTTGGCAGATGACTCCACGTCCGTCCGTGTGTGTGTGTGTGTGTGTGCGTGTGCGTGTGTGTGTGTGTGTGTGTGTGTGTGTGTGTCCTTTGAACATGACTAAACACGCACCCCTATATGTTGTGCTCATGTTGACAGTGACAAGCTGACAGACTGCCGTTGTGTCATACTTTCGTGTATTGTTACCACTGCAGCCTGCGCTTTGTACCTGCCGCCCGACTGGTTGACTAGCATATGTGGCGTGACAGTTGTTCCCATACATGTGCTGTGCTGAATGACATTCCTTTGCAGAAGCTAGTGTGGTATGTTGAAAAGAGGTTGAGGAAGCTGCAGAGTGAAACCTGTGCCTCACTACAGTTGCTTGATGCACCGCCACCATTCTCTGAATGAAACAGAGACCTTTCACATAGTCTTGACTTCATGTGTAAAAAAAACAAACAAAAAAACCTACAAAGCCTAACAAACATGCCCCCCTTTTCCCTGCAAGCAATTAAAGTAGGTACAGATTAAAGTTGTTGATGATGATTTGCTCAACTTAATGGTTTCCAGGTGACTTTAACGACTTAAGGCATGAAATAACAGGCGTATTGTCTTTTTGTGGGATCGTGCATTACATCTGTAATGGATGTCGCTGAACCCCTGCTGTGTGAGCTGTGCTTTACTGTCCTCGCCCAAAATGACACAACTTAAGAGGCTGGAGACAGGAGCGTCTGCCACGTGGTGGTGGTGGTGGGGGGGGCGCCACTGTCAACTGTGTCTGTCTGTTGTCCGTGGGGGTGTCTATGAAACAGAATGGGCTGACTCACAGTGTGCAAGTATCCACACTTAAGGTAGAGGTTTCATTCACCGAGTGGATGACATGAACACACTCGTCCTGTGTGGGTGTTTGTGTGAGGCAGCATGTACTGCAGGGACCTCTGCTTTACTGCTGTATCCTGTTTTTAGTGCCCCCCCCCCTCACCACCACCACACTCCGCACCTTCTATTCATTTAATATTCCTTAGCTCACTCCCTGCTTCCGCACCGGGGCTTCTCGGTCGTATCGTGTGACATTTAGGGAGCATATTTCATGCAGAGTTCCCCATGGAGCCGCAGGTACGCCGACTTTGGCCTCGGCCTAAACCTGGCGACCACGAACAACGCTGCAGCGATAGAGCGTGAGCTGTAGAGCAGCGGCTGCAGGATGGTCAGCAGCGATACAGTAACATCACGTGGCAGCAATAATGTATGCACCACTCATGTCCTGCAGTCTTAACTCGGTCTTTTGAGTGATGATGTTTTATTGTGGTTGGACGAATGATGCAACAAGCTAAATAATTTTTCATACACACTAGTTTTCCTCGAAGCCTTTAAAGACTTTGACGGGTAAAATCTGAGGACTTTCCCTCTGTGTCATTATCACGATTTGACTTCTGAAGTTTCCCTTTAGGTTCTCTCGGTTCCCATCTTGTTAAACCAGGTTCTTTCATTCTCTCGCTTGTTTTTTAAGTTAGGGGAAGTTGGCTGTAAAAAGCTTGTTTGCATTTCAGTAAAAAAAAAACAAAAAAAGGGCTCCATGTGTTAATATGTTGATTTTGCAGATAGTGTTTGCTTGTTGCATGAATACGGTGTGCAAACAGTGCAACAGCTTGGGATTTTTGCTGGTTTTTAAACGGATCATTCTTAGAAGTACTGTGTGAACACTGTGGAAGAAGTTTCTGGGGGGGGGGCTGCCTGGCAGGGGTCGACCAGTTCCTCTGTGCTAACGGTGCTAGCACCCTTACATGTAGGTCCCAGCTTCTGGTGGCCGCCCGTGCTGTAATTACAGTAGCACTGGGTCCCCTCTGTGCTCCATCCCGGTCGTCTATTACCTGAAACCTCCCATAGGGTCCGTGAAATGTAAATAGTTTTGACCTACTTCTGCTCTGTGGCAGATGGGACTCCGCAGCTTTCAGCGCCTTCTTAGCCCTCTTCCCTCTGCACCCCCTGACTCGCACCCATCCAACGACTGCCATCCCACCTTCTTGGTAGTTTCTCAGTCGTAGCGGCGAAGCACAAGCTGAGTTGAAGACTACTCGGTGCTTGTGGTTTTCACACTGTAGCTGCTCGGCTCGCGTAGTTTCAGCTGTGATGGAACCTCCGCTGGAGTCTACATGCACGACGCCTCTGCAACACCGAGCACGAGTCAAAGTCTATTTCGGCACCTCTTCGTTTTCGCCGTGACTTTACTCGTTCGCTTTGCTCTCTTCGCTCATTTACTTGCATTGCGTTTCCAGCGCCCCACCACCACCCACTACCACTCCCACCAGCACCGCAATCAACACCTTCACGTATGGCCGCTGTTTGTTGACGCATGCTTGAGGAGTTCGTAAGGCTGTAATGAAGTTTAATACTGCGACTCTGGACCCGGCCACGTGTTTGCAGCACTGGCTCTGTTCTGGCTGGATGTGACATCAGTAAGCAGGAATGTACCAAAAGGTTATTTCTGTAAGCTGCCAGGTCTCAGGTTTATTATCCATATCTTTTCTTCTCGTCCACCTGTAAGAGGTAGATTTAGAAGGAGAAAAGGGGATTTTCCTTTCTTTAGAAGGAGTTCTCTCCTTCTGGGTCTCTGACGGAGGACTCGGGGGTTTATGGAGATGACACTCTTCACCACTGAACCCAGACACTAGATGTTTCACAAAGGAGCGCTTTCATAAATGGATACTGACATGATGCATTTTAAACTTACAAAGAGAACCATTGAGAGCGGGGTGTTTGCTACTTGAAAACAGGGAACGATGACTCCTCCGGTTCGTACCTCGTTCATGATTAGGTTGCTGGCCTGGACTCCAAGTCATCTGACCTCCATGATTTCAGCTGGTGGCCAACAAAACTTTTAGTCCTGGCTGCAGTGGGTGAAAAAAAGGTTTGCGCTTGCGACACGTGTGTGTGTGTGTGTGTGTGTGTGTGTGTGTGTGTGTGTGTGTGTGTGTGTGTGTGTGTGGAGGCTGTGCTTACATCCTTGCACAAAAAGTCAAATTAACCAGGAGGTATAGTAGGAGGAGTTTTGTGAGAGTGTTTAGTCATGAGGTAATGTGACAACAGGATTTTGTGCCAGAGATTTCTAGGAAAAGGAGCCTTGGCTGCCATAATATTCACACATGCTGCAAATCAACTCTTCATTTCACCAGTGTGTGCGCGTATGTGTGTGTGTGCGCGTAAAACCAAAAATGGCAGTGAGAAAGTGAGAAGATTCGTATGAGAGAAGTAGTCGTTTTTAAAAGACACAAGCTAGGAGTAGAAGTGTGTGTGTGTGTAGGGGCCAGAACAGGGATTTCCTTCCCCCTTCCCAACATACATCCCTTGGCATAGAACATTGTGTACTCGCAAACCACCAGGAATAATAGGGCCAATGTTGGACTTTATATTATGGGAGTATTTGACCCCCAAAGTCAACATGACTTTAAGATCCCATTTTAGCTAGTTTACTTTGCAGACTGCATTTAGTTGCGGGTAAAACAACCTAAATATGATGCAGCCTGTAGCTGATTGGTTGTCAGCCGCTCTCATCTGCTCTGTTTGAATGTGCCATATATTTCAGCGAAACCTTAGAGGCTCCTCCGCAGCCAAGTTAACCACTAGCGAAGGAGATTTCTTGTGGGGGGATAATGTTGCGCAAGTAAACACTTCTAGGAATCCCAACTATAGACTGCTTTCACTGTTTCAACTCTCCCCTATCTCTCTCCCCTCTCTCTCTCTCTCTCTCTCTCTCTCTCTCTCTCTTCTTCTCTTCCCCTAAACATGGTTGACACAGGAACCCTTCCAAGGCGTTCTACCAGGCCTTCCAGTCTGGCGGCAGATTAAGAGACTCAAAGGCCAACAGTGATAGGTACAGTACTATACTGGATTGGACTGGACTGGCCTGCAAGAATAATGTGTGTGCAGTGTTCAGTAGCAGTGAGCTTTGCTTTCTCCACGTGCATGGATTGCGTTTGGAAATTAAGCTTGGCAACAAGCACAGAACTGGCCCGAAGACTTCAACAACTTATCCTCTGTTTATTTTTCGACCTTTCTCTCCCGCTTTGGCGTTCTTCAGCACTCTTTTTTTGTGACTGCATATATAGTTTCAGGCACCTAAAAATAGTTATTTTCATTTGTTTGGCCACATCCGTAACATCTGATTTAACAGCTTGATTTCTAATGTTGGTGTAGAGATTAAAGCAATGGAATGGAGTCCCCAAAGTCCTTGGTACTCCCCTTTAGCACTGTCTGTGTACAGCCTTAAGGGTCCAACAGCCCGTCCTCACACATGCTGGACTCCATTCTAGTGATGGTGATAGAAAATGGCCAAATTTCTGAAAATAATACAGTTAGACGTTGAAACTTGTTGCCATCACCTTATTGGAAAATAGTGTGTGCGGAGTGTGTGCATGCTGTTTGCAACACAAATCCTAAATAACCAACTGAGCTGACTCTGCACCGTTTTTGTGCCATTGCGTCCAAGTGCTGCAGAACGAGTGTAGCACGCGGACTCGTACACACATTGGACGTACAGACGGCGTCCACTGGCGCTTACAGCAAAGTGGGGGACTGCAGATGTGCTCTGTGCACTTATAATGCTGTCTACAAAAATGAAAAGGGAACCACATAACACTAGTGCTGAGCGACAGGAAATGAAACTGTTTCAGAGAAAAATCAGCTGATGCACCCCAGCAACTGTAATATTAGCCTGGTGCTTTGAGTTGACTGTGCCTGGTAGAACTGGGCGATGCATGGTGGTTTTTAAGCCCTGATAAGTCAAGTGAGAGAGCCATGTAAAATCAGAGAGGAACAATGTGCTTTAACCAACCGCCCTCCCACCACCGTGATGCCATGTGGTCTAATTGTATAATGGCCTTCCTGTAGTTTTGAGTAAATGGCAGGTATAATGACAAACATCTGTGTGTTCTGTATGTTCTTGTCTGAAAACTAAATTTTAAATTAATTAAAAAAATTCTAAAAAAAAACTTTCTTTAATGTCAGGGAAGTTTTACAGCTGTTCTATGAGGTTGTCTGGAAGATGATGCACCGCTACTGTCCCTCGTAATCAGACCTGACTAAAGTCTTTCACGGTCTTATTTAATTAACTTTCTGTTTTGTGATAATGTAGAAGCATTAAACTCATGGAGTCAGACATACAACATTATCCTCTTAGCGCCTCCCCCTTATTGCTCCCTGTGCCTTTACAATTTATCCAGCATCAACGTGACACTACAGTGTTGAAGTGTTAAATAGACTTGCTTTACGCTTTGCCGCAGCCGCCCTTTGGACGTGGAGGCGTCTGGTCCCACGCGCCTAGCGACTCGTGCACCTGTCGTCCCCGTGCGTACGCTCGGGCCTCACCTCTGGCGCTCGCAACTTGTTTTATCACGTCTTCAAAGACGACTGCTCTTAAATATGCCAGTGGTTCTGCCAGAGGCGAGGAATGACAACTATTTGATGCTCAGATGAGTTATCCGGCCCCTCCTGCCAACACTTGGGCAGCGTAAACGTTGCAGCCTCTAATGGACGTTTTATTGACATTCCTATTTTACAGGGGACACTGTGCTCGGAGCTTGTAAACATCGCTCCTATTAATGTACGAGGTGAGGTTTACAGAGGCATTGGTTGCATAATCGGTGACAGAGTAGGTTCAAACCCTCATACGGATTCAGTTTCATAGCCCGCGGGCCTCTGGAGCTTGGGTTTATGAACTGGTCTCTTTGTAGATCTTTTGTACTCGTTAAAACTTTGCACAGTATTTTAGCAAATCAGAACCAGTACATACTGTACATCCCATTAGTTGTATTGCTCTTAAACCATACATTGACCATGTTTAGTGTTTGAAGGCGGGTGTTACATCACTTCTTGGCTTTGACAGACGAGGTCACGTGTGTGTGTGTGTCCGGAGTGCGAAGCAGGCACTCTCGCGCTGTGAGCTCCAGAACACTGCTCACTGCTGCCGCTTCCAAATTCTCCCCCAGTGCCAGTTGTTCCTGGAAGTTCTGCGTGAAGTACCAGATGGTGTCCTAATATGGCTTCGACTTGATTGTTATTCCTGCCTGCCTTATTGTACCCAGTGCGTACACAGCTGTAGTCCGCTGTGCAAGCCATCAGGTCAAAGGGATTTCACCCCCTTTCACTAGAGAGAAAGTCACACTTTTACTGTGCGCTGACTGTGAAAACTTGCCTCCTATTTGCATTATTGACATTTTCCAGTTTTTCCCTTTTCCTTTGTTTAACTTTAGGGGGATTGTCCCATGTGACTGTTGCCTGCGCTGAAGCCAGCTGGAGGAAAACCTAGAGTGAGGTCTTTCAGTTGTTAGGCCTTGGATAAACAATGTCAGTGCCAGTTGGCGCACAACTGAAAGCAATATTAGACAATTTTGATGATTTATTGTCCCGACTGCGTGAATTGAGGTGAGCAGCAGCAACAGTCCCCTCTGTGTGCGCGCATGATCGGCACGTCGCGCTGTAGTGTTTAATCGTGATTGGCTCGGAGCTCCAATGGCGAAAGCAACTGGAACAGACAGGAAAGGAAACACCTCCGTCATGGCTGAGCAAGTAACCATAGGGTCTGAGCTGACGGCTCAATCCTCCATTTGTCACTTGTGTAAGTTTAGGCCTTCTGTTGATGTTGCTGTACCTTATGGCGGCCGCACTGCGGTAAAGTCGCCTACTGCTATAGGGTGTGAGGCTTGTGTGGGTGCTGGCTTCATGTCAGAGCCCTTATTTACGGGCACGCGGTCCATTTGTCTCAACATGCATGTAGTGACAGAAAAAGTTATAATTTAGTTGATTTGAAACCTGGCTATCCATTTGTTTTACCTGGAGGCACATACAGTAACACTGTGGGTTAGGTTCTGAGCGGCCGATACTGAAGTCACCGTATGGCATTAAATCTCCCTGCGTTGGGTCTTTTGCTGGCAGAAGCATGTTTTTGTCCTCTATATTGTCTGATGAAGCAATAAGGGTGTAGCCTGCGGACTCAGCTCAGCCTCTGGGCACAGGCCTAATGGCAAGGACTGCAAGGCAGGGAGAATGTGGGAGTGAGACGCCTCGTCTAAATTAAACCCAGGTTTTGCTCTAGAGTAAGTTGAGCCAGAGGTTGTTTTTTTTTTCCTCAAACACATGGTTATGCAACCACGTGTGGGGGGTCATATTATGGCTCGGAGGGAATAAAAGACATACTAATGAGGCGCCGCTCGCGTCTGAAGCGCACGTTATTGGTTAAGTCACTCTGTGAAACTTGTACAAATCGTAGTTATGTGGGATCAAAAAGGCTGCAGCCCAGGTCATAGTGATGCGAGTGGTTTCATAGCAGCGGAGCTATGGGGAACACTCCCTCCCCCGGCGCTGGCGGCTGATGGCGATCGGCTGAGTGCTTCCTCCGGCCTCAGACGCGTGCTGTACGTTTGGATGGTGCGGAGGAAGAGAACATTTTGTCCTCGGGGGGGGGGTTCAGCCTGGCTACCTCACGGCAGCATCGATCCCCTGTCTGTCCTGAGGTCGTATATCACCCTGACTCTTATTGGAGGCTGAGGAGCAACACGGTGAACTGTCCTCATACTGTAGGTGCATATGCATGGTGTCGACGGTGGCACATTACATGAGTCACGCTACAGGTTTTAGGGGAAATGGCTTGAATGATTTCCCACAGGGTTTCATGCAGGTACTTGATGTCTCCCCTCTATGATCTATGACCAGCTGTTACTTGCTGCAATTAAAGTGTAACTGGATGAACTGGTACAGATTTTAGTCAAGACCTCAATGGGGCCTAAACGTTGACTCCAGCACCACCAGCAGGTCAAAACCTATTTCTCCACCTGTTCCAACTCCAAAAATAGACTAATAATTAATGTTAACGTAAGTGGTACATTGAAAAACGGAATGCTTGACATTTACAACTGTAGTAGTTCTGATATATTATTGCTGCAGTGTTTTCGTGGCACCGTTGTGCTGCTCTCCCGTCTGCGCTGCCACAGCAGAGAGCGGCCGCTGCTCTGTGCCGGTGATGGATTTAAAGACGTTGCTGTAACATATGGGTCAATGGGTTTGTGCTACAGCTCCACACCTTGACTAAACACATAGTCTTTAATACATTAGCCTGCATTAACTTGAACCTGGTGCCTGCCATCCCATCCCCCTGTAAACTCGGTGACCTGACCTAGATTTGATCTATAATGTATATGGCATGATCCAGAGTGGTGACAGCTCAATTTATATCATATGTCCTAGATTCCTGTGGTGAGCTCATGGCAGGTAGTGTGATTTATTGAGCACCGCTGTCTTTGTGTTTTCCCTGGATTTTAGTACTTCTTCTTATTGTGTTTCTTCAGTGGTTGGTTTATTTTTTCCTTACATTCTGTTGGTGAAAAGGAGCCTCACATATTCTTCTGAAACCTACGTTGTCGTTTCTAATCCTTGTTTTCTCTTTCCATGACAGTGCCTCTGGAACCAACGTTGTCGCCATTGATAATAAAATTGAACAGGCTATGGTGAGTCATTAATTTCACCATTTAACACAGGGACTCTTTTCTATTTACAACCAGTTCTAATCACTGTCTACACCGGTGTCTTTTAACTAGCTTGTCTGTTTTCCTGCAGGACCTGGTGAAAAGCCATCTGATGTATGCAGTGCGTGAAGAGGTGGAGGTCTTAAAAGAGCAGATCAAGGAGCTCTTTGAGAGGAACTCTGTGCTGGAGCGGGAGAACGCCGTGCTGAAATCTCTGGCCAACACCGAGCAGCTGTCTCAGCTCTCCACCCAGTCGTCGGCCAGCGCCGGCGCCACACCGCCACAGCAAGTACTGAGCCAGCCTCAGCAACAGGCTCAGCCTCCGCTTCAAGTCCAGCCTCATCCCCAGCCTCAGCCTCAGCCGCAGTTACAGCCGCAGCCTCAGCCGCAGTCACAGCCCCTGCCCCAGCCCCAGAACCTCCCCAAACCCCAGCAGCTCCAGACTCAGCCTCAGCTCGACCCCGGGCAACATCAACTGCAACCCAACGTCACCTCTGCTTGAAGCGCATCTGTCCCGCTTTATTTGGGGCTGGAAAAAATACAAGAGCATCTTCTCAAACAACTTATTACAGTTAGTGTATGTGAAATTAAAAAGAAGAAAAAAAAACGTTGTCTTCTTAGCCACCAGCTTGACCACAAAGTACAGTGCTTGTGTGTGCGCGTAAGTGTGTGAGGGAGAATTTTAAGGGTGAGACTGTGAATTGGTGTTGGGCCGTGAGCGTGTATGCATCTGTACTGTGGGCTTTTCCAGTGTTAATGCAATCATCTACAGAGAGACGGAGGGGAAAGTGTGTGTGTGTAGAGATGGAGCGTCTCAGGAAAGGTGGGGGGGGGGGGGTGCTTTCATATTGGTTGACCTGCTGGGCCCACGCTTGTGCAGGGGGTCTTTTCTCTGAGCGACCTCGAGCTAAAGCACCCCGCCCCCTGAACGGAGACGTGCTCAGACCAGGGGTGTGGAAACAGAGGGGATGGCCTCATGTAAGGGACACGTGGGTGTGATTGTCAAAAAAAGTGATTATTTTTTTAATGAGATAATCGAGTGGGTAAAGGGGTATTTTTAGCCTTGCTGTTTCATGCTGTTAAATAAGTGGGAGAGAGTCTGCTTGCCGGAGCGTCACACCGCTGCCGTTACATTAACGTAGAGTCCAATCCTCGTATCAGTCTTCTGAGTTCTACTGTTAAGTGTTTATTTATTACAGGGCTGCTATTTCCATTAATGAACAATTTCACAGATCCAGTTGGACAGTAGCCCGTTGACTTGGTTCCTCTGTTCAGATCGGCCGCGCTCCTTCAAATTGTAGGCAAGAATATCCTGACAGATGTTTAACACTAACTCCAATTCTACGCTGCAGTTGCCAACGTCTAGCTTGAGTCACGATCCAGCATGAATGTACATTTTTGTATACTATAAAGTATTAAGAGCCTTGATGGGTGACGCATCACCCGTTGACATCAAATCTTGACCTGCACGAGGCAGTGGAAGATTCAGTTGTGTGGGTAGTTTGTCTAAAGATGAATGAGTACTGCCATACCCCCTCCTTTCTTTGCTTCTTCATTGTTTTCCCTGAAGGGGCCCAGGGGAAAAGCTGTGAAATCATTCAACCTACTTTGTAACCAAAGATGCAAAGCTGTGTAAATTCATTATTTTTAAATGCACACTTTTTTTTTTTTACTTCCTCCTTCACAAAATTTTGTTGCTGTTCTGCATGTTCTGTAACCTTCAAACCACTTTCTTACCTCATTTTTATTCTGCACTCTTATTGTAAGATAGTCTGTGAACAGTGTAAATGGGTAAAATGATGCAGACAGAAAAATAACCTAGTGTTACTGACACTAGTCACAGAAAAATGAAGTGAGCCATGTTTTGTTCATTGAAATGGTGTTTGAATTTCATATGCCAATAGTTTTGTTACATTGCAAATTTTAATGTATTTAAATAAAAGCAATATTCAGATTCCAAAACACATTAATCTGTGCTCGTTTTCTGAAGTAGTCTGTTTTATACTTTAGTGGAAAACTGTTTGAAATTAGCACCAACATCTGGAAGCCTCTGCTACTTTTGATGAGTTAAATAAATTCTCTTCCTGTGTAGAACGAGGCTCCAGCTGCATGAAAGGTGTAAAGAATAGTGAGCACCTGACTCTGAATAATGGACTGAAGAATCTATACAAGTATAGCAATATTCAAAAGTAACCTCATTTATTTCAAACATTACAAAACAAGTCTCAAATGTCAACAGTATGAGTGTAGACATGCCGCTCTAGCAGATTCATAAGTGGTCAAAAATCTTCCGCTGTAGGAAATCCACATTACAAACAACTGAGGACAATGATATGGACCAAGAATTGGAACAAAAACCCACACTCCACTTCTTCTCATTGGTGCCACAGCTCCCATTAGTACAGGCAGTCAGTGGGTCTGTCCCGTCCGTTGCAAACGTGGTTTGGTGCGTGGGCATGAGCTTCACTCGTCACTGTCTCCTTGCTACTTAACCCACGGTAACAAATCGGCTGCCTTTGCTGTGTGCTGTGGCGGTGCGCTGATCTTTTAGGATGCGGAATCGCTCATTTAAAGTCATCGACGTTTGCTGTGGGAGGAATAGTTCGAAGGCATCATGTTAACAACAGATCAATGAAGCGACACAAACGCTTTGTGTTACTGCTAGCAAACACTAACCGGTTTCCCAACACTGTTTATGTCAAACTGCAGAGGCACGCCTTTTGGTATTTTCTTCTCTACTGGTTCCACTTTGAAGGGGACGGAGCTAGCAGCTGGAGGATGCAGGGTCCAAGCAGTGGGAGGCCTGTGAAGTAGTCACAGAAAAATTAATTCTATGTCTGGAGCTGGACTGGAACTGAGGTTTTGCAGTTAAAGCGATGATCACCATGTAGATTTGCAGTGAAGCTGGGCTGAGGGACACTTACTCAGGCTGAGTTCTGGCTGTAGGGTTGTCTATGGAAACAGTCAGGATTCCACTGCTGGCTGTCGATTGACGCCATCTTGTGGGCAGACGGAGAAGATGCATCATTTTATAGGAACAAAACGAATACTAACCTCTAAAATGACAATCAATGGTCTTTCCCCCGCAGTGATTCATATCCTCAGGGTGATATCCTCTTCCTTACATGCACAGACAATCTTCTATTTTGGCTGCAGTTGTAAAATGCCAGAACAACAACAAAACTCACTGGCGAGTTCTGACTGGTGGAGCGTGAGGCTTTGGCACTTGCGTTTGCACCTGCAGAGGAGATGATGAATGAAACTTTGCTGCACAAGCATCTATTGAATTGTTTGACTACTGTTAGTCTACAAACAGATCAGTTCAGAAAAATGGGTAAACTACTACTTTACAGAACTATGTACCTTTAGTCCCCTATGAAAAAGAAACGTGGCTTGACGCGCTTCCTTCCGCGTCTGCTGCATGGGTGGCAGTAGTCTATATTCGAAACACAAGAATAACATTGAAATACAGCTGCAGGCACACAAAAGCAGTAAGCTCAGATATGTACATGGTTCTCTATGCAGATTTTTAATTTGTAGCCCAAAACAGTGTTAAAATAACCGTTTCTGTATCTATGGAGCGCTGCATATGATTGCACAATAGAAATATACACATGGAAGATGTTCACCGTCGTCGCAGCTGAAACGGTCTCTTTACTGTTATTGCCCCTTGGCCTCTCTGTGGATCAGGCTGCCTGTACAGCTGACTCTGAACCTCTGGCTTCATGTACTGAGCGTCGGCGCGCTGAATGAAGGGTCTTGTTCTCTGCCTTGTTTTCTGCAAAAGGAGGTGAAGTGAAGGACAGACGCATGCCGTGGAAATTCACAATATAGAAGGTGATGAGAGAGTTGTGTTTTGTGTGATTTATTGTAATAACAAAAAGCAAATTAAAACACTGATGTGCACAATCAATAACCAAAGTCCAGCTGGGGAGATCAAAACATATTCCACCATAAAAGGGTATATTACTGCCTCATCTCGCATAGATAGGGACCATGTAAGCTGAACATACCAAGGCATAAACTATGATAACAGACACAATTTTTCCATTACATACAGCATCGACAAAAGAGAACTTCTGAAAAGCTGGACTGCATCTGTCAACACGTACTTTTGTATGCAACGGTTAAAATTAAACTGAGGAGGAAATGAAACCAACAAGCAGGCCACATTCCTTCACTTGTCTCTGTCTGAACAGTAGGAAGAAGCTGCTGACACCGACAGGACGTCCGGTAAAACAACGAAGAGTAATGACGGTTATTAGATGTCGTAGACCTTAGACAAGCGCAGCTTCGGTTACCAAGGTAACAGATGAAGATGACAAGGCTCTGGTTCAATCCAGATGATTCTGACTAAATCTGCCCTTGAGTGTTGTGCCATGTGTTCAGTTCACGTGTCGCTGGCTAAGAGGCGCATCTGATGCCAACTATGCGGTGCAGCGGGTCTCCTCTTACCTGGTGCAGTGCTGCTCTGTTGAGTTTGCCGGCTCGTTTTAGCAGGCCAGATGGCCTCCTGGCTGCCAGCCCAGCGATGACCCCCTGACCCCGCCGCCGACCCGGTGGCGGAGGGATCCGTCTGTTTCTTAATTTAGGTGGCGCTCCTCGGGCGACGCCGCCTCCTGGCGAGGAACACACACGGCCCACGTTACACGCGTGACTACAAGAGTGGCTCAGACAGACGTTTCCAACAGATGCCACACACACACAGACAGACACACACCCCTTTGCAGCGGTGCGGGCGTCCTCGGTGAAACTCCTTTCCCCTGCGTTAAACGGCCTTTCTTCTTGACTGGTCGTCGGTTCCCAGTGGCCTGTCTCCTTTTTAACTGTTGCTCTTTTTTGTTCAACCGAATGATGTCATCTGTTAAATGTGTCACACGAGCAACGATAAAAAAAAGAGTGCGTCTGAGCTCGAATGAGATTTCGCTAGCTTGTTAGCTCCTGACAGCCGCCCACCAATTAGTAAACTACTGGGAATCTTACCTAATGACATGTCGACTTTATCGGGCGCCGCTGCTCTTCTCCCTCGGCCTGTTTCAAAGTCTGCGTGGCTCATAGTTTCACGCCTCGCCTCGACGCCTCAGCGCAAAGAAATACGACAGTAGTGAGTAGTAACCGCGCTAGCAGCTCGTCCCCCTTTTCCAGGCTACGCTACAACAAACGCGAGCCCGCACCGAGCGTAAACGGCGCCGCGCATGCTCTGTGAGGACGCGCGCAGTGATTGTGGGAAATGAAGTTCAACGACACAAAAACACAGCGTTACAAAACCTGCAACCCGCGGAGCCAGTGTACGTGGTTGTGTAAAGGGGAAAGGAGCTCCACGCGAACGCGTTTCTCTGACTGGACCGACTCGGCGACGGCTGCTGCTACTTATTGTTTAGTTCGGTCAACTTTTAATAGTTGAAGCTAAATCCTCCCTTGACGTTGTGTTCACTGCATGTTCCGCACGAGACTGAGGTGAGTTATATCATCTGATCGTCGTGCTCTTGTCGCTTCTTTCATTTACTAACTCTGCTGTTTTTAGCTCAGGCGTGTATTTTAACGTTATTATTTAAGCGTTGTTTTATTTTACAGATCACCCTTTTTCTCTGCACCACAGCGACTCCTCGGCGCCGTGATCCACAGTAAACAACGGCCCCGTCTGACGCCGTCCTCCTGCTTCTTTGCAAGTGAACGCATCATGTCCGACAGGAAACGCAAGGCAACAAGTGCTGCTCCTGCTCCAGAAGAGCCCAGTGCCAAGCAGCAGAAGCTACCCTCCGTGAAGAAGGGCGCCGATGCGGGCTGCTGCCTGCAGGACCTTGTGGACCAGCAGAGGTCCGAGAAAAGGGGGATGGCGTTCAACCGGAAGCGCGTGCGATTCGTATCTGGCACTGAAAAGGTAAAGCAGGGATCAAAAGGAGTTTTGTACTGGATGTCAAGGGACCAACGGGTGCAAGGTAAACACATATAACGCAGCCAGTCAAAGAATGAGATGCAGGAACCTTCTCCATGTCTAATGGTGACGTGTGCTCCAGATAATTGGGCGCTGATCCACGCACAGCAGCTGGCTGTGGAGGAGAAGCTGCCGCTGCACGTCTGCTTTTGCCTGGTTGTCCCCAAATCGGAGCTTTCCACGCTGAGATACTACAGCTTCATGCTGAAAGGTCTGGAGGAGGTTGCACAGGTAGAGACTAAAACACAATAATGGATTCTGGTTATGCCTGAGTCGGTGGTTTATTCATTTGATTCATAGGGAGGTTACAGATTAAAGTACATCCTGCACGCTGAGATTCAGATTCAGTCAGTACCTATTAAATGTATACTTATACATATGAAATACAAAAAGAAAAAGGCTTTTCATAGTATTTCTACAAGGTTTAACTTTCTCCACTTCTTTTGTTTTTGTATGAAACAGGAATGCAAAAGCCTAAACATCCAGTTCCACCTGCTCCATGGTTCTGCAGGGGAGGTTCTGCCAGGCTTTGTGTCAGACCACAGCTTTGGGGCGCTGGTGACTGACTTCTCCCCCCTCCGAGAACCGCTGCAGTGGTTGGAAGACGTCAAAAAGAAGCTGCCAAAGGACGTTCCGTTCATTCAGGTCAGAATCCACGCGCGCACGGAAAACAGCAGGAAGTCACGGCTTCTGCTCAGTGAGCATCGCTGTGCCAAGATGATCGGATCAACGACAGTTCAGCCTAAAAACACAACCTAATGAATTCTATGTTCATGTATTTCACACTGGTTAATCGCCAACCATCTCTTCTACAGGTCGACGCCCATAATATTGTTCCCTGCTGGGTTGCATCACCCAAACTGGAGTACGCTGCCAGAACGATCAGAGGCAAAATCACCAATCTCCTGCCGGAGTTCCTCACCGGTTTCCCTCTGGTAGAAAAACATCCTCACACAGCAATAAGAACCGCAAAGGTGAGTGTAGAACAACAAAGAACATGTTCATATTAATCAGCTGTTGCAATAAGGAGTCATGTTAAAGGACTTGTAGTAATAATTTTATTATTCTATGATATTTGCTGTTTTGTAAGTGTTCACTAATCCCACATTGATGCTGCCACTGATGTGGAGTTCAGAACTAAGTCTGCTGCAGTTTAAGTCTTTTCAACCTTCAGCTTTCCCCTCTCTCTGCGCATCATTTATTGATGAGTGAATATGAAAACAGTAGACCTGTCCAAAGGTTTACATTTCCTACCCAGCATTACGTATTTAGGCTGCAGGGCTGCCTGTTTTCTCCGCGGTGCTGTGATTGAAATGCCACTCACTGCCGTGAGCCCCTCAGCGATGCGGGGTGAAGGGCTCAGAACCCCCTTCGCGGCTTTTGAAGTTCGCAGCGCTCGATAACGCCTGAGAATATTCCAGCTCGTCACTGTCAGCCGCGATCCCCGCTGACTTTTTTTTTTTTTTTTTTTGCTGTTTTGTGCCTCCTTCACCTTCGCAAGCCCGTCGACTGGGACAAAACGCTGGCCTCTCTGAATGTGGACAGGTCCGTGGGAGAGACGGCGTGGGCGAGCGCGGGCACCAGGGCGGGGATGGCCGTGCTGCAGTCCTTCATCGATGAGCGCCTCAAGTTGTTTAAGACCCACCGTAATGACCCCAACGCCGCGGCCCTGAGCCAGCTCTCCCCCTGGATCCGCTTCGGTCAGTAGAATCACGCCACTCACGCTGAATGTGAATGTTCTAAATGTCACTGATACTGTCACTAGAGTTTAATGTTTGAATAAACCTTTTGTAAACTCCAACAAAGACAGAATGTTTGCGTTTCATATATTTCCTGGTTTCTATACGGGCGTTGTGCATTGAATAGTTAGACACTAAACAAACTGTTTCTTTTTTCCCATCAGGCCACCTGTCTGCCCAGCGTGTGGCGCTGCAGGTTAAGCACTGCAAAAAGGGCTCCAGCGAGTCCGTCGCCTCCTTTCTGGAGGAGCTGGTGGTTCGCAGAGAGCTGACGGACAACTTCTGCTTCTACAACAAGAACTATGACAGCGTAGAAGGTTGGTGGAGGCCTCATGAAGCTGCCGTCTGTACTGATGGCTGCATCAGTCACATCAACCAGAGGTGTGTGTGTGTGTGTGTGTGTGTGTGTGTGTGTGTGTGTGTGTGTGTGTGTGTGTGTGTGTGTGTGTGTGTGTGTGTGTGTGTGTGTGTGTCTGCGTGTGTGTGTCTGTGTGTGTGTGTCTGCGTGTGTGCGTGTCTGCGTGCGTGTCTGCGCGCGTGTCTGCGCGCGTGCGTGCGTGCGTGTGTGTGTGTGTGTGTGACACTCAGGTGCATATGACTGGGCTCAGCAGACTTTAAAGGCTCACGCCAAAGACAAGAGGTCGTATCTCTACACGCGGGAGCACCTGGAGACAGCAAAGACGCATGATAAACTGTGGAACGCAGCTCAGGTACATGCAGCTCAAATCACAGCAGCTCCGTTTAGCCTGCGTTGCCGTTTGACTCTTATACTTTTATTGTGTGACTTTGTTAGTACCAGATGATCATAGAGGGGAAGATGCATGGCTTCCTGAGGATGTACTGGGCCAAAAAGATCCTGGAGTGGACCTCCTCCCCAGAGGAGGCTCTGTCCATCGCCCTGTACCTGAACGATCGCTATAACCTCGACGGCCAGGACCCCAACGGCTTTGTTGGTAAGGGCTTCAATTGTGTGTGTTGTGTGATCGTTTTGTCTCCCTCACGTTCTAATCCTCCACTGCTGTTTGTTTGCATACTGCAGGCTGCATGTGGTCTATCTGTGGCATCCATGACCAGGGCTGGGCAGAAAGGCCTGTGTTCGGAAAGATCCGCTACATGAACTACAGCGGCTGCAAGCGGAAGTTTGACGTAGCCAAGTTCGAGAGGAGTTACTGTCCCAAAACCCTTTGAAGCATAAAGTAGAAGGATGGGAATGAAATCCCTCCTGTGTCATGACCTCAGGGAGCATTTGTTCAACATCTCTAGCAGGTTTATAACACATCAAATTGCTCCAGACTGTTGCTTTCACTTTGTTTTCTTTGTTTTTGTTCTACTGTCATACTGATAGTTTACTGTTTGTTAGGTTTTTGCATTTCATTTTGAATTTTATACTGTACTTGTGTGTGTAATTTTTAAGGTAGAGCTCAGAGGATTTGACCTTTTGTTTTAACTCTGAAGTAATAAATGACGTACGTTTAACATGTGTCACTTTGTTTCTTCTGCAGAAATACACAATGTGTTGTATTTACTCTGGTGCAAACATCATCACCATCATAATGGTTCTGTTTAGATGTAACCAGGCTGCATGTGGGTGTGGGGTATAATAACCACGAGTGTTATGTAGTGATTACGGTGATTCACCGGTGGAAGGTTCTCCGGTGTAAGAGTTAATTATATAATCATATGTTGTTAAAGTTGAATATGAAAATCAGCAGGACTCTGAGTTCTAGTAAGAACAAGGCCTGAGGAGCTAAATGCATTCACTCTCCTACAAGAGGAGAGTGCAGCTTCTTAACAAGCATCACCTTCAGTAATGAGCAGTAAACGCTATAAACGCGCTTAAGCGCGAAACCCTGCAGATGAAGACGAGCGTCTCCACGTTTAAATATTCATTTCCTGCCGCTGCCGGTGTAAACGGACGGAGTTGTTTCATCCGCCCACTGCTCAGTGAACACTCGTAATGGACGAGTGACACAAAGAGGACGTCACTGGCAGCATCCGCGCTTCTCGATCCTCTTCATGTTATTGAAACCATTCTCAACAGGCCTTGAAGGCAGCGCCTGCTAAAACACGGGTCGCTTTTAGAGCCGGGGCCCGTTTACATTAGCGGACATCTGGCTCCTGACTGGAAACGGTGCGTGTCTCACTCCTGTCCCCTCAGACGCAGCAGCGGCGTGTCTTTAACGTCCACGCGTGCAGACGTGCAGTGAAGCAGCGCATCTCCCCCCTCTTTATCAGAAACAGAGTTCGAGTAAGTTTATGTTTGCGCTGACCTTCAGCGCAGTTCACGGCGCAGCGCCTTTACTCCGTGGCTGAACCCACTGCTGCAGAGACGTGGCTGTTCGATGAGAGCGATTTTCAGGAGCGTGGGAGAGAAAATGCCTTTAGGCGTTTCTCATACGATACTCGTTCACCCACCAGCTGTCGTCGTCATTTCTGGCCACACAATCAGACTGCATTTATTGCATTTACTCCCCATCCATTGGTTTTCTACCACTGTCGGGGTCACGGAGAGCCCACCGCCTTCAAATGGCTAAGCCTTAAATGAATTAGAGCAGATGTTAATTCCATTTGATTTATTTTAAGTGCATTTGTTATGCAGTCACTGTAGACATGCTGGTGTTTAATCGTGCAGAATTAACACTGACAGACTCACTCCACATTTGATGAAGGGACAATAATTAAAATTATTGTTTAGGAAACAGTTCTAATAACACAAGTAGAGCTGAAGTCGACGAACATGAAGCGATCATCGTTGGTTTGTCGGAACATCAGCGCAGCTGTGACTTCGGGTTGTGAAACAGTTCGTTCGCTTCACTCTGCGACAGATCTTCTGTCACAAACAGCCAATTACTGTCTGTAGCCGATTCTGTGGCTCAGTGTTTGAGCGCACGGCTGATGAAGCGTCCATACCTCAGTCCGCCGCCTTAAAGCAGCTGCATCGACTATGCTGCCTGAGTTTTTAAATTAGAAGTCACAACTCTCATTATGCTGGGAGTCAGAACCTGCCTCGCTGACGCAGGTCTTAATGGACACAAACACATTTAATTGCCGGCTCTAAACACGTGATGTGAGGCCTTTTTACCCTTTCTCCTTCTATGATAATGTTGTCATACTATATATAGTTCATCTACAGCTATGAAATTTCCCCTGTATTTTCCGATTCAGGTCACTTTAATGTCACAGCTTCCACATTGTGCCCACATAATGACTCCAAGCTAAAATATGTGGACCTTGTGCTTCCAGCTGTTCCATCAAAGCGCTGCAGGTGGTGATAATAACCATGCTCCTGAAATACCGCTTCCTGGGTGATCCATGGCTCTATTCGTGGAGCCACAGGCAGACGACGGGTTCTGTTATGATGTTATGGCAACGCACACCTAACGACGCTGTATTGGACCATTTAGAACTTTTCCCTCCAACGAATTCATCACCGTCTTTTTCACAGTAGCGACTCAGTGACATCACGTTCTCCTCCATCACCTCCATCGTCTCCATCACCTCCATCACCTTCATCACCTCCATCACCTCCATCGCCTCCATTCACCTCCATGGCCTTATTCCTCTTCACTGCAGGGACCCCAGCCCAGCTTCTAATGGATCCACCTCCTTCCTCCTAAATAACCCTGATGTGATCCGTACAAAAACACCATCAGTGACTCAGCACTCACGTTTCTTTCCACGACCAAACACAGTAAAAACAATACATCTTCTGGCACATCCCAGTAAACACCAAGTGTCAGCTGGTCGCTCTGATCAGGCTCAAATCTGGGATTTAATGCACATGTCAATATTAAATATACAAAAGCTAAACATACATGCTTTCATTTATATGAGATGTCGTGTATTTACACAGAGTTGGTTATATATCCTCATGTACTTTAACATACGCAGGCAATGTAAAAATGAGCATGTGCACAAAAACACAGTTTGTTCTACTATCTGAAAATCACAAACGTGTTTGTTACAGAAATACAGAATTATTACAAACACTACTAAAAGACCTCGGTTCCCTGCTTTAATTAACTGCTGCTGTTTTCACTGCCTCAAAATGAGAATTACAGTTGCCGTCTGCATTCTGGGCGGCGTCACATTAGTCCTCCATCAAAGTGTGACTGAAGGTAATGAAGAGGATTCTGCCGTCTGGAGAACGTTCGGATGCTTCTGAAGAGTGTGCAGCACATGGGAGCGTGTGTATTATCCTTAAATGCGCCTCTTTACAGGTGTCTCACGTAGCCGCTGGTCGGCGAATCCTCGGGGACAAAACCTTTCCGTTCAAAGGACTCGGAGCTGTTTTGAAGACAAACGGGTGGAAGGTGAGGAAAAGGAAAAACCCACTGGACAGAACGGCTTCGAGGCCCGTTCTCAGACCCTAACTCAGGTTGCTGCGCTGGGTCATCTGCACGCTGGCGGCCTTGGGCCAGCCGTTGGAGTAGCACGTGACGCGGCAGAACATCTCCCTGAAGCGGGTGGACATGACGTTGTAGAGGATGGGGTTGATGGTGGAGCTCAGGTAGAAGCAGACGCCGGACACCACGTGGACGCGCTCGAAGGCCCGGAGGTGCTGCTCGGAGGCGGCGTCCATGTAGCTCCACATCAGGCGGTCGGCGTGGAAGGGGGCCCAGCAGAGGCCGAAGACCGCCACCAGCACGCCTGGGGCCCCGGGGGGGGACACAAGGGGACAGGTGAGGTTGGCAACAGACACGCGCACGCACACGCGCACGCGCACGCACACACGGTGACGTCAGTCAAACCAGCGATGTGTGAATGGCGACAAGACAGAAGCAGAGGCCCATGGGAATAAGTTATAAATAGTGGAGGAGAAGTGGACTGAAACAGCCAGCGTAATCAACCAACACATGCACGGTCCAATCGCATGCCCTCCTCGGTTGCCTAGCAACCCTGTCAAACGCATGTAAATATGACACCTACACAGCATCTTGGTGACCTGCACATTGCGTTTGGTCAGTCTGTGGGTGTTGGACTGCGAGAGGCCCCCGGATCCGGAGGCGCCGCCGCGGTCCAGAACCGCCAGCGCCCGGTCCCTTCGCAGCTGCAGGCCGATGAGCAGGTAGAGCACGCTCATGATCAGCATGGGGAGCAGGAAGAAGACCAGGGTGGACGCCAGGATGATCACGCTGTAGATCCAGGCGGGCCCGACCAGATCTGAGGGTGGACACACAGCACAGAGCGCAGCGCGTCAGCGGCGCGGGGCGACGCAGCACGGACGGGACGGCGGCACCTACGGCAGATGGCGGAGCGCGGGAAGCGGCGGCCGAACTTGGGCGGCAGCAGCGCCACGCCGTGCAGGCTGGCGTTGGGCACGGCGCACAGCATGGACGCCGCCCACAGCGCCGCGACCACCCTCCTGGCGTGGGCCCGCGTGGCCACGCGCCGCACCCTGAGCGGGTGCACCACGGCCGCGTAGCGCTCCGCGCTGAGCGCCGTGACGTTGAGCACGGACGCGAAGCACACGGCCTCGAACAGGAAGGTGCGGAAGCGGCAGCCGCCCGCGCCGAGCGGGAAGGGGTAGTTCCGCCACATCTCGTAGAGCTCCAGGGGCATGCCCACGAGCAGCACCAGCAGGTCGGACGCGGCCAGGCTCAGCAGGTAGTAGTTGGTGGCCGTCTGCATCACCCTGTAGCGCAGGATGACCACGCAGGTGAGGGAGTTGCCCAGGACGCCCACCGCGAAGATGGCGAGGTAGGCCGCGCACACGGGGAGGAAGGCGGGGCTCCGCGGCGGCCCCAGGTGCCGCGCCAGGTACGCCTCCTCGCTCAGACACAGCTCCTGGAGGTCCTGCGCGGTGGCGTCGGCCAGGACCCAGGAGACGTTCATGCCGCACAGCACGGCGGCCCGCGGGCAGCCGGCGCCCTGGTACACGGGGCCGTCGCTGCTCAGGAGAGCCTCCAGGGAGCAGTTGGGCCGCGCCATGCTGCCGGCGGGGCGACGAAGAGCACGGGCTCAGGTCGACGCGCGGGCGGCGCTCACGTCGTCATAGCGGAGGTTATTTCGACGGCGGGCTTGAAGCAGAACGATGGGGGCGCGAGCAGCTGGGCCATCGGCTGCGGTCGTCTGTGACAACGGAGACGGTAAGTGATGTACAGAAATCGCATTCTGACTCGATGAGAACAGGGAAGACGGTTACCAGGCAACTTACTTCAACTCGGAGGAACTCCGCTCACGGGCGACAGCGACGTATAAACAGAACGCTGTGAAATCCAACAGCAACGTATAATCAGGACATAAACATCATCATTTGTGAATTTGTGTCGAGCGAGACTTTGGTCAGAGCTCTTATGAATCAGAGGAACTCACCTGCAGTCACTCTCCTCCGCTTCTTCCTCCTCTTCCTCACGATATTTTAGGAAATGGAAGAAGTTTTGTCCACTCTATTAATATTTTCTGCACTTACACTAGTTTTTTTGATACTTAGTCTCGTCTGCTCTGGTGCTAAAGTGCATCACAGAAGTGTTGACGTCCGGTATTTCAGTGCTGGTGTTCAGCCCACCTCTCTCTCGCTCTCTCTCTCTCTCTCTCTCTCTCTCCCCCTCTCTCTCTCTTTGTTTGTCTTTATTGCTCTCTTTCCATTAACAGGGCTTTTGCAGTTCACAGTTCATTTGACTTTCTGTGCTTCTCTCTCATTTCTACTGTTTTTCCATCTTCCCCCTCATTTTCATTTTCACACAAACACACACAGCCTTGCGGTGCTATACAATTGGGGCCCCACCATTGACATAATGCCTTCCCTAGCCTCTTACCCTAACCGTAACCATTACAAATAAAACAAGACTTCTAACCTTTGCTCTAATCTGAACCACACCTAAATTCTAACCTTAGCCCTAAAATTATATCTTGACCCTCAAAAAGGCTTTTAAAGTTGTGGGGCCCAGCCAAACGACCCCACAAGTCACCATAGGGCCCCATTTTGATAGAAAAAAAAGTATTTTGGGCCCCACTCCGATGTAACCGGAAGGACACACACACACACACACACACACACACACACACACACACACACACACACACACACACACACACAGGCAGACATTGGTGTGTTTTGTTTTAAGGTCATTCATGGTCCCCAGGGGTTAAATCCTCATAATAATTGGAAATACCAATTCTCCAGTGGTACCTTGAAGTTGATGCTGTTGATCCGTGTGACACTCGCTATGTTTCTTGCTCCACTTGTTAAGTTTATAATTCATTAGATCCAGCTTAATTCAGTGTCATTACCTGCTGTTTCCTCACAGGCAGTCAGTCACTGCAAGCAAATGAAAATCAGGGTAAAATTATTTCAATATGCAAATGATTGCTTTGATTTCAAGTGAGTCACATTAGTCAGCGCCTTGTGTTCCTGTGTTAACCCATGTGAGTCATCAGGTGTTTTTGTGCTTGAGCATTAACCAGAGTAATATTTGCTTCTTCGAGGCAGTGTTTTGGGAAAAGCTCATGAATGAGAAGCAGACATTTTGGGTAATATGTGACATGTAGAGGGAACAGCTGAGCAAATATTTGATTCTGGTATCAGCCAGAGAGAAACCCACAGTATATTTAGAGGCAAATATGAAAGGGGAGCATGGGATTCACAGTTCTTCACAGCCGTAATAAGCCACACATCCCCCCACCTCTGCCTCCCTCTGCGGCGGTGTCTAATTCAATCCCAGCTTTTAATTCCAGTGAGAAAGCTCGGGTGCTTCCCCGGCATGAAAGCGACTTGTTCTCATTTGTGCCTTTATTAACTCAAGCATTAATTGGTCTTTCGTGTCTGACTGACTGAGACGAAACGCTTTGATTGGGACTCCTGCAGCATCCTGCCGGGTCAGCGCTGTCAAGGCTCAAATTTGGGTTCTGTGTCAAACTGAGTCCGAAACTGATTATTGGGGTATTTCTGTCCAACAGACGAACGATGCCGGTGTGTTTCTTCCTTTGGTTTATTCTTTATCTGGCCGCTTCCCTGGAAGGGCTCTATGTTCTTGTGGACAAACCATGGGGCGAAAAAGCACATTTATAGCATAATATGACTCTGTTGGGTGGCAGCCAAAACCTCAAAGCCAAATACTGGCCATTTCAGGACAAACCAACGCATCTACGTGCAGAAACTGAGAATGTTACTTCAGTGTCTGGTCCCGGTTGGATGAAAATGTGCTTTCTGAGACAAAGGAAGGTCTTTCAAATCAAACCCACCACAAAGGAATGAAATCATTCCAGCAATCAAATAAAATGAAGCATTAAAGACGAATGAACACCCGAAGGAAATGAAACGTCTGACTGTTCTATTTGCTCTGGCTCGGCCCCGCTCCGGTCCCTCCATGCATCACAGGCGCCAACACGTGTGCAGCCGCACACGCTCCCTGCTCATATTGAACCCTGCCACCATCTTATTTCCTTGTTTGCACCTTTGATTAATTGCAGCGTGTGAGCAGGAGAAACCTGGGCTTGTTTGTGGGTCTCCAGCATGTTTCCGCAGCTCCTCTGTATGCCGGGCCTGTTGCTCTTTTTGACATTTAATACCCACAGTGTTGGGGGAAACCGCCACATGCGACGGGGGAGGAGGAGGAGGAGGAGGAGGAGGAAGTGCAATATGTCCTCCGTACCAGCGCTTTGTTTGCAGCAGCATATGAACCAATCAAGAAGGTATCAGACAGTGTGATTTGTTAAGCCGGGGCCATTGGAGGCTGCTTTCACTGTGTGTGTGTATGGGGTCAGATATAGTTTATTGTAAACGTGCCGCAGTTGTATAATGAACTACATGTGGAGCCTTAAATCTGCAGGATTTGTCCTCTTGTAGCAAGAAAAAGCAAAGAACTCGGTTTAGACACAGATTGTTTTAACGCTGGCATTTTTACAGCAGCGAATGCTTCTACATCAAACGTGGAGCGCTGAGGATCTCGATCATAGGACAGAGGAGTCCCTTGTGTCTGAGTCTGTCCTGTGTCAGCAGCACGTCTCCACGTCTGTGTCCATAATAGTGGAAGCTGCTGGATTTTGTCACACTGAGCCCACGGTTTCCCAGAAAGTGCAGAAAGTTCTCCCACATAAAAACAAGGCACAAACTAATTGTATTCACTTTTTACACATGAAAAGATGATTTTAAACAAGTCCCATTGGGCATCAAGCCAACTGGACCCACCCATCCCTGTCTGTGTTCTGTATGTCTGCATGTGTATGTCCTTGCATCCCTCAACCTCTGTGTCGGAGCGGTTCATACATTGATTGACAGGTCGACATCAGGCCTCTGCGACGGGTGTGAAGTCTGGCTCAGAAACGTCAGGATGGAACGCAACCACGCGTCTGCACGGCTGATAAGAAATGCTCAAGGTCATAATCAGAATCAACAGCATTGTGAACAAGTGATCCCACCGGGTCAATACCACAATCACCACAATTCCGCTAATTGGTTGACATTATACAGGAAGGATTTATGACCGGTGTGCTTCTAAAACCATTTTGATCTCATCTCATTAATACACTGCAGGAAGCGGCACAAAGGTCAGGGTCATACCTGAATATATATAGTATATATATAATATATATAACCTATATAACACCGTTCAGCAGCTGCACCTCAGTGTGACTCTGTGGTTTCTGCTTCATCTCCTAAATGTACAACAACCAACACTCATGTGTTGATGTGTCTCAAAAGCTGGAGACAAGGCTTTATTTAGAGTTGAGCGCAGTTTACAGACGCACTGGTGGAAGCAGCGTTCACTGACTTCAGCCACTTAGAGGACAAGTATTAACGTCTTCATAAAGTCTGTGTAGCCTCACTCGCTGAATGCGGCTCGCGGCGTAGCAGGCTTTACTGTTGCCATGGACAGTAACACGCCACATGGCAACAACGGGATAAAACAAACAAAATGCTGGCTTTCGCCCCGTGTGAGCGGAGAGATTGGGATGAAGTATCAACTAACCAGAACTAGATGGATACAAAAAAATCACAGTAAGGTACTGTAGAGTAACCAATTAATTGGTTAAAGTGCCTATTCAAATGTTTAATGTAATGGATTTAAATCATTAAATTAGAAAGGTAGAGAAGAGACGAGAAATCAGCAGCTACAATGAGCTCAGACTTAGACTAACTTCACTAAACTCACAGGAACTCACATTTCACAGACACTTGTGTGTTACTGTATTTTCCTTAGTGCAGTGTGAGCTGCGGTGCAGAGTCTGCGCATTGACCCTGTCGGACACTAGGGGGCGCTCCTGTTCCATAATTTCCTTCACTGGAGACATGTAGCTACTGTATACTGTAGCTGGGGCGTAGGGCAGGGTGCGTCATGATGTAACACTCCCCGTGTCTGCACGCCACATTATATTGCCTAGTCCCCATTCCACGGGTTCAGTTTGCATAACGAGCGGGTTCCACTCTCACCTGACAGGGCGTCATGGTCGCCGCCGCTGCCGTGAGCGGCCGGCTCAGAGGTGCTCATCATTATCGGCACCACCCTTACATCTATCTGTGCAGTCATTTCTGCCACAAGTAAGCCGGCCTGCAGTCCTCCCACAGGCTTTGGTCCGGGTAATGGGATCAAACATGAAATAAACCTGTCTCCAGGCGTTTGACACACACACACACATGCACACACAGAGCATCTCCTCGGCCTCATTATGAAAAGGTTTCAGAGTCCTGGGCCTCTAGAATAGAACATCAGCTCCCTTCTCCTGACTGAGGCCCACGAGGTCATAGGTCACATGCGAGATGTTCCCTGGAGATACAGGGCAGAGTCTCTGCTCAGATCTAAAGTGGAGGATGCTGCTGCTGTGTGACTCTAATCAGGAGGCTTTCTGTTAATTGTGTGGACCTTTTTTTTTTTTATTTTGAAACTGCACGAGACGTCTGACGCCAGCGCTTCCAAGCTGCTGGAGGTTGCAGCCGACCCGGTTTACACAGCAAAACCGCACACGTTACGGGGGTCGAGGGCCTCCAGGTTGTCTTAACAAGTACTAATAATAGATCTGGCGAAAGCTCGGTGTGACACGTTTCCCCACATCTGTTTGCATGGGGCTGGAAGAAAAAGAAAGCACGACGGGAAAGTTAATTACGCGACACAAGCGCTGGCGTGAGCACATTTGCATTCAGCGAGTGAACCGTGATCAGACACACCTTCAGGCTCGCACAGGTCACTGACCTGCTGCCGCTGCCGCCGCTCGGGCCGCGTTCGCGTCTCTATTTAACTCTGCCAGACTCTCATTAGCGAACAGACCGTAGCCAAAATCCCAAATATGTTTACAAGATGCAAACGGCAGCAGCAGGATCTGCAGGCGCTGCCGCTCACTCTCAGCCCTCCGTTATCTAATTTGTCTCAGTCCTCTTTGATCATGTCCCCGCTCCATCTCAGCTCATGAAAAACAATTGTCTTTATTCATTTTCTGCCTCCGCTATTCCCTCGTCCTCTCCGCGGCCTTCCTGCGAGAGTTCACTTGGCTGATGCGCCGCGGGCTGGTGAGCGATGTGAACGCGGAGAATTAACAAACACGCCAAAGCCAGTAATTGCTAAATTGCAACAAATGGACCCCATGTGAACCGAGCGAATAAACTGAGAAATCAACAAAGCCTACCCAGACCCAGTTTATCTAAATTCCAATAGTATGCTCAGTAATGGAAAAACACTGTAGAAATGCCATTTCAAATAGACCCCAATGTAATCCCCAGCCCACCGGGGTCCATTTAATCAATGCTACAGACATGAGCATAGAGGAGGAACAGTCTGCAAATGGAAGTGGAGTTCTGAGTCAGCTCACAGGAGATTAAAAAGTAGAGGTGGATGAATAATGGAGGAGGAGAATGGTGGGAAAATTGCAGAATGTGGCGAATCATCAATAACACCTCCTGTGAATAATTCTGAAAGAAAAAGACTTCTGCTGAAAAACTGTCTGTGCTCACTAAAACGGAATTGTTCTTAATTAGTTTTTGCTGTGCGTTGCCTCACTCTCCGGATGAGCGCTCGCTATTCCGCGCGCGCGCTTCCGCTCATTTGAGCTTTAGATTACCTGCGGTCGCGAAATCTCCAGCCGAAATCCCCCATTATGCAAGCGTGTGTAAAATAACTGACAGCTCGCCGCTGATTAGCTGTGAAGTTCGAGGGGGGTGCGGGGGGGGGAGGAGGCGCCGGGGCTCTAACCTGGAGCTGCAGGCTGATGCTGACAGCTTTCACGCGAGAGCAGTCGATGCAGGAGCGGGTTTTTTCGGCGAGAGACGAACACGGATTCGTATTTAAATCAATCAGCCGCGTGCGCGCGTGCGCGCGCGCGCGCTGGCGGGAGTTTGCGAAACGCCCAGCGGTGGCTGCGCCCTGAAGCACCAGCGAACAGCGAGCTCCTTGTCTCAACACAATCATGTATCATTATTTCTCCAATCAGTGGAGCACAACGCCACTCCTGCACCGTTTCATGTCTTGTTGTTGTTGTTGTTGTTGTTGTTGTTGTTGTTGTTATTGTTGTTGTTTTAAACCGAGCTCACGAGGGCTGTGAGCTCCTTATTTTGGCCTTGTTAGCTAGCAGGACCCAGACAGTGACAGATATTCAAATATATGCAGAATTTGGGCTGAGGGCAGAGAAATCTTTGGGCAAAGTGTTTTGCTGATTGTTTTTCCCCTCATTATCTGACAGTGTTTTGCCCCATTAGCTTTGTTTCGACACGAGCAGCTCTTAAGAAAATAGATCATGGACAATCCTCTACTTTTACTGCAATGGCGGCTTTAGGGAGCGTCTGCCATGTGACGCGCCCGGCCGCCACCTGAGCTAGCAAACAAACGGCAGCGACGAAAACGGCGCTAATGCCCACGCGTGAGTGAAACACGCGACGGCTCAAGTACGCGACGCAGCCCGTGGACTGGATCCCACTCTTGCGCCGTTTGTCCGGCGGTGCCTCGGCCCTCGTGCAATCCCCTGCAAACCCCCCTCGTTAAAACACGATGGGTCTTGTGTTCACAGCTACGGCCGTGCTGCAGGTCTGCGGGGCGCGATCGTGGCCAGGTGCTGTAATGCTCTGCAACATTCCTGCCAATGACTCATCCCGATTGAGCCCTTTTAACATTTAAGTTGTAAGCGTTCGCTCCATGTAACATTCATAGGATTCACGCACGCGCCTGAAACGCGGCCTCGGGTTCCGCACATTCTGTGAGCTAAAATATGTATTTTTCCCCCTGAGCCCCGAGAGTTGATTTCTCATGTGCTGCAGGATGGAAAGTCTGGTTCTCGCTCCCTGTCTCTGGGATTTGAGGGTGGGGGTGAAAGGTCGCGGGGGAACCAACACCTGACAGGCAGATGAGCGTGAAGCCAAGGCCCAGCAGGGCCTTTTCAGTCCGTTCCTGCTTTGCCTCTTTTAAAGCGAACATAATGGGACTTGGCGCGAGCTGCACAGCCCATCAGTCAAACTCTCTGCACTGGAGGCCGAAGTTTTAAAACAAGAGCCGGAAGCAACATGGCAGCTGTGTTCGATTGCTTTTTCCACTAATAGGTTAATTTTATTTCCCCCGCACTGCGTATGTATCCTTACTGGGGGAATACAAGAAATGGTGCAAAGCTAAATTTGCTATCAGTTTTGTAAATTTGGTCCTAAGCGCTCTCCTAGGAGCCTCTTAAAAACACACAAACAAGCGAGCTACGAGGGATTCCTAACGATTACGAGGAACGGGCTGGAGTTGCAGAAATCCGCTGCAGCGGTACATTATGTCAGGCTCAAAACGGCTGTGGCGACGCTGCCAACAAGGTCCCTGCCTGTCTTCTTCTTCTTCTTTTTTTTTTGAATATATCTGCTTATAGAGGTTTCAACAGTGGAGGCCGACCCAAGCCTGCTGGGAACTGAACTGTAGTTAATTAGTGCACAAAGCCTGGGGGGACAAAAGGATCTCCGAGGGTGGAGGTGATGGAGGAGTTGCTTGGAAGCGGCGGAGGGTGCGGGTGAAGGGGGTGAGGAGGGGAGCCCAGAGTCTGCAGCACACAGGGACTTTCGGGGGGGGGGGGCCTTGAATGTGTGTGTTCCAGTGGGTGGGTGGGTGGGAGGCGGGGCGGGGGCTGTGGGAGCTGGGGATGAATTAGCGGCGTGAAGGGGAGCCTTGTCTCTGAGCTGGGAGCGACTACCAGCCACCGGCACACGGCGTCTCTGCTGGAGCCCGAGCGGGCCACAAAGGAGCGGGTGGGCCGGGTGGGGGGGGGGGGCTAAAAGGAGACAGTGTGAGACGGAGACTCCGAGAGGTCAACGTGTGACATGAGCTAATGAGGCCGGCCGGCCTGTCGAGACACCGCCGTGAAGATATCACTTTGATAAGTAGCAAACTGTACCTTCTTCCACGACCCCCTCCTCCCTGAGCAGCAGGACTCAGTGTGCGCCGGCCTCTCTTTGTCTGCATGGAGGCTTCTAACGTGGAGCCTTGTCGATGATACAGCTGCTCTGCTGCTTAGATTGTGAATATGATGCACTTCATGGGAAAATCTGTACATCTGCTTTCAGCCATGGTAACTGCAAACAGTGTCAGCCCCGCGGTGGCCGCTGGGCGGCGCTGTCTACCCGCCCTTTCAGCCTCACACGGACGCCAGCGCGCTCCCGGTCCGTTGTGAGGCTGCAGCGGCGGTCAGCGCGGTGTTTGCCCGGTGTTACCTGCTGCGAGGACGGACAACACTGCGGGCTGGTGGCAGCTTCAGCCCGCCGGACAACCACGCAACCAACCAGCGAGCAGCCAGACTCCGGCTCCGCGCCCCCCCTCCTCCTCCCCACAAGCCCCACGTCTTCAGCCGTGTCAAGCTACAGAGCACCATCCGGCAAAAAGCCGGAAGTGTATAGATGCAACTCCACAATAAATGTGCGCTCATTTGACTTGACATTGACTTTGACATTTCAAAGTAAATGTGTAGTGGATTCCATACAGAACTCACAGCTCGGGTCTTGATGTAAAGCACATTGTCAATAAACTGGATGAGTCAAGTGGACGTGACACCAGTGGAAGAAGGGATGAGATCATCTGTTTAACTCACTGCTTGTGATTCATCATAACGTTTAATTGCATGAGTCGGAAAAACACAACACATTTAATTATGGAGTTTAGCTAATCAGGTTTATGGTATCTGTATTATTTACCGACACATTTGCGCACACTATTGTACATAATTGTGGGTCACTCAGCCCTGAGCACGCTAGGAATTATGGGTTTAGTTCAGAGGAGTTGTTTGTCAGTTTATAGTTCTGTGTTTAGCTGGTGTTATGTGTTATTAGTGGTTGTGATTGGTGTGTTTTATGACATTTTATGTGCAGAAAAGTGATCAGAGATACCGATGCATTGTAAAGATAGCTAGTAATGACACAACACGGTTACTTTTTCAAGCTAGCTTATGTCGGGTGGTGCTCGCGCTGTGTGGTGTATGGTGCGCGAGCATTTCCTCTTTGATTGACGGCCTTTAGGCATTATGTTAGCATAACTGTCCTTTTAGCCAGTCTAGCTCTGTTAGAACCTGCGAGTGGCAGCCCAGGACCGTTCCGGTATGTACGGTTTGCTGATATTAGCCAAATGAGCAAAGCGATGACTTACACACAGCTATTAAGTTATTACAAAGTAAAGTATGGAAAACCATCAATATTGATCAATGCCTTTATTTAAACCTGTACATGTAATGCAACAAGCCAACATTGTGCTATTATTTTGAAAATCTCGACAGGAAACGGGGCATTTGACGCGTGTGTCTTGACGGTGCGTGAGCCTCGAGCCCCTTCTGTGCCTCTGTCCCAGTGTTGCCATTCCGACGCACGTCTCTCGTGGAGGAGCAACAGCTACGCGGAGCTGGCGCGAGCGGACTACACGGGCTTGTCCGCGGTGCCGAGGGGCTCGATCCTCCGCTGCAGCCGACAGATGCGCCCCTGGACGGAGGTTCGGCGTCGGTGAAGTCGCGCGACGGGCATGAGCCTGAGACGGGGCGCAGCGTAAGCGCGGCTGTGGCATCGCGTCCGCTACTCGGGGGGGTGGAGGAAATAACGGGAGCTCGGCGAATGCAACGCACACGGGGGCTGCGTTATTGCCACTCGTCGGAGGATTTGGACGGAACCGGGCGCCGAGGGAGCCCGTCTCAGCGGAAGACATGAGAAGAGGGAGAGGAACACAAAGCTCGGCTGCGCTGCTCCGTGTCTGAGTCTCCATCCATCACACCTTTCTTCATGTTGCAAGCGCCTGGTTTATGACAATGGATTACTTGCTGTGGGTGTGCAGCCTCGTTGTGCCCGTGGTGCTGGCGGTGGAAGGTACGTGGCCGCATATTCGATGATTCCATCGCTACTTTTTGTCTCCCGCGGGGAAACAATGGGCTGATCGCAAGCAGAATCCGTATTTTCTGAAAAGCACATTTTGTCAGCGGGGGGGGGGGGGGCTATTATTAACAAGAGGTCCGCGTTCATTCTAAATCACCCCTGTGCGTTGTTGGTATATTGAAATTAACTGGGCAATCAAGGCTGTGTTCGTGTTGGCTTAATTACAGTTGTTAATAAAACGCGGAGCGGCTCTGTTGAACAGGCAATTGCCTTGAGTATCAATTTGCTCCGTTGATTTGAATCCCCGTCCACACGCAGCACGCCCCGTTCCCTGTGTTCCCCTGCATGTGATGACATCCCAGTGTTTCCATTGCGGCTTGAGGACTGGCCTGTTGCCATTGTCCCCGGTGTTGTTGTCACACCCACCGGCGGAGTGAGGATGCCCACCTGCCCCACCTTCTCTTCCCACAGCACCGGGGGAGGTTACACTTCCACGCCCCCCCCCCCCCCCTCCCCACTGTAAACCGTAAAACAGAAATGCACGCCTCGTCACATTATGCGTGTCATAGCACCAATCAGTGCTGGGGGGGCTTAACCACAGACAGGCCGATCAATCCCAGCTCCTGAAGCACCACTGGGACGCGAATGTGAAACATATTTGACGACAAGTGTGAATTAATTAAAGGTCAGCGGCTTAACAAGTGTGTGGCGCAGCCCCCGAGGGGAGCGCGGCTCCGGGGGAGAGGCCCACCCTCTCCTTTTGGCTGCTCCCACCCATCGCTGAGCCGTGGCCACCGTTCTGCGCCTCTCGTTCCTCGGTCCAATCTGGCGCCCCTGGACCGTGGCCAGGCCCCCGATCCCCCATCAATTCTGGTGTCAGCGAGTAAATCAATGCAGCGGCTGCAGCCCTCCAGGTCCCCACGGGCTCGCGCAGCCAGATGATCAGCCCCATTTCCCCAACGTGGCCGCTAAGTGTTACTCAAAGCGCAGGGGTTAACTACTGTTTGTCCTCTGAGGATAAACACCAAGGGCACATCACGGCGTGGGTTTAAATGAGGGGCGTGGAGGGGAGGCTTGTTTTTTTCCCCTTAGCGAGTTCCACGCCATTATTTAGCTGCTTAGTCAACACATGGCGAGGAGCGTCTCCACGTCGGCGGCCGTTTGCGCACGGATGGAGCTGGAGCCGCAACTTAAAGCGCGCCTGTTTACCGAAGCTCCGCCGACGACTTCGCACCAACGCGCTGCAGTAAAAGCCTCAGCAGCCGTGACACTTTTATGCCGTAATACTCTACTTACAGTCAGCGTTTACTGTCCCCTCCTTTTCAAGGCTCATAAACGGGACGCACGAGCGCCCACCAGGCGTTTTTTTTTTTTTTTTTTTTGTTAAACAGGCGTCAGGGAACGGCCCGCTTTCATCCTCCTACCGGAGAGCGTCATTTGCATTTTGCTCCTTTTTCCAGCACGTCAGAAAGTTAAAACGAATCGTTACGTATTGACCCGTAAAAGCTGATGCAAGCAGCTCCGCAGAGGGATTGAATGAGGTCGGGTTGGCTCGAACTGAGCATCACAGCCCACAGAACCCCCGGCTCAGAGGTCACGTCACACCTGAGCGTCCCGTCCCTTCCGCGCGTGCGGCTCCGGCGAGGCCTCTCCTCCACGCTGCAGCCGCTCTCACGGAGTGAATAAAACGCGCGCGAGCGAGCTCCCACGGCGCGTTGCGAACGCGGAGTTGCCGGGCGAAGCGTTCACGATGCCGTGAAGTTCCCACTGCAGCACTGTGGTTCATCACCCCGGGGGCAGAACGGCCGCTCTGCTGCTGCTGCTGCTGCTGCTGCAGCTTTACGGGTGAGGGGGAGTTTTCTGCATTTGACTTATGGCGGCGAGAGAATCTCCAGAGGTGTTGTAAATTCAGCAGCAACGAGGGAGGAGCGTGGAACAAATGGGATCTGTTCTCTGGAATCCACGTGAACACGCTTTGCTCGCGAGAGCGCAGTTCTATATCGTTCTGCTGGCTAATTATTCTTTAAAAGTGCCGTGGAGAAATTCTGCTGGTGGAGATTGAGGGCGAGGACGTGACGCACCGCGTGGACCGGAGCGTCAGTCCGGGTCTGGGTCTCTCTCTCTCTCTCTCTCTCTCTCTCTCTCTCTCTCCCCCCCCCTCGTTGCCGTGGGGCGGCGCAGCGGATCGGACGCCCGGGAGACGCCCGCATCCCGTCCAGGAGCCCCCTCAGTCCGCCGGGTGCAGCCGAGCAGAGACAACAGCCGCTGATGCGGCTGATTAGTTCCTCGTCTCCGGCTCGAGCCACGCTAATCAGCACAACAACCTTGTTCACCGTTGTAGATTTGGGGCTCGACAACTGAACTTATTAATTGCTGTCACATCGTCCTCGCGCACGCAGATGCAAGACTCCGATTCCTTTGATGAGCTTTTGTGTTTAAGGCGTGCCAGAGAGTGTACACTTTATTTGTGCATAAATATGACTTATTTAAATATGACCTAGAGGTAGATGAGGCTTCCATCGTCAACAGATATGGAAGCAGCCACTTTACCTTTTAAAATTCACAGGTTTTTACTTTATTCATATTCATCAGTTTATTCCAACCTACTAGAGCACTTGTTATTTCCCAAAAGGCTGTTACTTGCATGTAACAGAACAATAGTTGAAGCTCCAAATTGCATGACTTAAATATCCTCTCTCTATTAGGAGTTGATAGAATGACTGATGATTAATTAGCGTTTAATGGATCATCACTTAATAAGAGTTCATTAAATGTATCTATCTGCTACTTAAAAACTGGAATGCCGAATGTTCTCCAGAAAAGGAAGAAATCGGTTTGTTACCGATGACCTGTTGGCGATTTGATCATTAAATGGGAGCAACAGGACCCCGTGACGCTTTAATCATGCATCAGGCCGTGCTGTGCTTACATATCACTTAGCACTTGGGGAAATTTGCTAAAGCCTTTAATTTATTGCTGACGCTGCTGCTGCAGACGTGAAGCTATGTCGTTAGCTTAGCATTGGTGGGAGGCCGGTGGTTGGATGGAAACGAAGCGAGCTCGGCTCTGGGAGTAGGATGATGCATCATCATCATCATCATCATGTCTGAACCCCACTGTAAAAGGGGTCGATTTAATGAGTGAGACGCAGCTGCAGACAAAGATCCTCTGAACCATTTTCAACCAACCAATGTTTAATATGACCTCAGACTCAGACAAGCCTGTTACAAAGGAACTAAGGCCTGGGAAGCGTAGATGAGACATGAAAAGCTAAAACAAGGACAGACTGCCGCTGTTCTAATCCGACCAGTGCCTGTTGGTCACATTGAGTCGTGACTCTCCATAGCACGCAGACGTAATCTGTCCTGTTATGTGTTCAGATCGCCTTTAATTCGTCCGCTGAAGGGAATAAAGCCGTTGTGGTTTCCTAATGAACAGGCTGTAAACGCCGCCCATAGCTCTAGCTGAGCAGCTACAGATGGACCATTGATCTGCTCACAACTTCAAGGACACCGCGTGCCGGCGCCGCCGTCTCCAGCCTTTAAAGCGCGCGTCGGCCGCTGTCGCCCTCGCGGGGCCCGTGCGTTTGTTTACCGCCTCACGCCCTCTGCGCGACGCGGCTTTGAGTGACTCGGGAGCAAATGGTGCACAGCAGGCGGCGTGTCAGCGAGGCCGCCGCCGCGGAGGCGTAATTGCGCGCTAACGGGCGGCGGAACAATGGGAGCCGCCGCGGCTGCGCGTCCACGGCGGGTCGGGTCGCTCCGCGTCGTAATGAACTCGCTGGATCAGCGCTCGCGCAACAGCTGACTGACACCCTGACACGGAGGACGCTCATTGATCCCGGCGCCTCGCGCCTCCTCGCGCAGTCGTAAACAGCGATGGGAAGAAAACAAAGCTCAGATCAGCTGTTAACGCGGATCTGTCAGGTGCTGGTTGAAAGGATGATGGCATTATTTAGGGCTCTGCCAGATGTTTTTGTTGGGGGGGTTAAACCCTCCCTCCCTCCTAAACATAATGTATATTTAATTTCCCTGTGCTTGTGTGACCTCTGAGCAGGTGACAGCTAATAGAGTATTCCCCACTGGCGGCATCTTGGAGGATGCTTTGTTCTTATTCCCACAAATGAATATTGAAAGAGTGACACGCACGCACGCACACACACGCACACACACACACACACACACACACACACACACACACACACACACACACAAAGCCCTAATTAGGCGGCATCAGAGAGATGCCATGATTGTCAGCGCTTTCAGAATGTGAGTGCATGTGGGCGGAGGTTATGAAATGGAAGGAGCGGAAGTTTTACCTGAATCCTTTGTGGAGCAGAGGGAACGTGTGTGTGGTCTTTAATGTTGCGCAATGATTATGATTGTTGCCCCCCCCCCCTCCTCACACCATTTAATTCACCTTCCTCCCACTCGCTCTCTCGCAGATACGCTCATGGACAGTCGGTGGGCAACCACAGAGCTGGCGTGGACCACGTTCCCAGAGAGTGGGGTGAGTTGGTTTGTCTCTGTTCCGTTTGTTTCCTGCTCCCGTGTTGTTGTTTTTTTTCTACTTTAACGACATTTGTTCCATTTGCTTGTTAATAGAGCCCAGTTTGCCTTGAACAACACACCTCCTACTGTTTTATATCTTTGTTTTTGCAGTGTGTGTTTGTTTTCTTGGATAGTTTAAGAAAAAGAAAAGGCGAATGAGGAGCACAAAATTTGACACCGTGTGGAAAAACGAAGGGCTTTTCATAGTTTAGATGTGAAACGCTTGACGAGCTGCACAGACTTTGAGCATATTGTGCTTTAAACAAATGAGCAAACACCAAATCCCCACAGTGTGCAGGGACTATTAGGTAGGCTGTACCTTAAAGTCTCCCCAGGATGGAGGCCCAGATAATTGAAAGCGTGTGTGTGTATCTTTTATAATATGGGCCCATGAGTGCATTACAGGCAGGAATTAAGGTTTTTAGTTGATACCTCCTGTAGGAATGGTGAGAAAATAAAACAACATGAGTTTGACCCCGGGGCTAACAGCCTGACAGACCTCCCCCACTCCCGGCCGGTGTAATTTGTCTTCGCTACGTGAGCGCAAAGTCAGTCAATGGAAATGGTGGGTTTCCATGGCAACGGCCGTCGTCAGCCCCTGCTCTTTCCTTTGCCCACAAGGGCTGGCTGTGAATGTCCTAGCCTCCATGAAGTCATATGTCAGGCCTGGTGAGGCAGCCCCTCTCCTCACTTCTGACAAGCCCATACGTTCAGGGGCCGGCAATTATCATATTTGTCAGGTAGTGCATCAACGTGTTGCTGGTGATTTACGACGTCTAATGCTGACTCTTGGGCTCATCGTTTGGGAATAAATTGCACAGGAGCTCGGAGACGTGAGATGAGTTATGCATTATTTTGGTCCAGTTGAAATAATCAATTCCTGGGAAGCTCATTTGTTATGGAAACGAAGCATCCAGTCCAGGGAGGGGAAAAACAAAAAAGATTGACTTATCACAAGGTTATTTCCTAATGGACTACGTTTATTGACCGATGAAGTCGTTTCTCATTTGTAATGTTTGGTACCACATACATAAAAGCGGCGTTACCAACATATGAGGCCGCTTGGGTCAAACATTTGCGAACACTGACAGAAGTCAGTTGGCGATGACGTGCATGATGTCGGGAGACATCTGTTCATGTGGTACATTAACCACAACAGATGCAAATGTGTGCCCTGAGGCTGGATGTGTAGGCATGAGAAGATGTACAGGCCTATATATATAATATGCATAACCTGAAGGGCTGCTGGAGTGCAATCAAACTGACAGGACTGCATTTAGATGGCCACTTTAATAAATAACTCACTGTTTGCTTTATAGATATATGGGAAATCCTTCCGTTTAAAATATGCAGCTTCACACTCCGTCTCTGTTAGCACTGATAACTAATCTATATCTTATGGACATATCTCCACTTGAGGCTGTTTCGGTAGCAGCGTGTCTGCAGGTTTCTAATAGCAGCCGCGGGGAGTCCTAGCCAACACACCTGTAATGATCCCATCGACAAGGCTCCGTTTAACCGAACGGAAGCAGGCGCTCAGTCTGGCGGTGGACGGAAAGCGAAGCGCGTGAAGTGTGTTTTAATGGGAATAAAATGTTTGGTTTTAATGGTCCAGTAATGACTGGAGTTCTCTAAATGATTCATGCAATTAGAAGCGTTTTAGCTGCAAATTGTTCCTTGTAGACCGTGTGTGTGTGTGTGTGTGTGTGTGTGTGTGTGTGTGTGTGTGTGTGCGTGTTTACATCTGACGTCACCTCACTGTTTAAAATGCCTTTATTTTTTTTAATGTTTTGCATTAGGATGTATTTACCAGTACTCAGTATTAATTAACAGCATTTTCTGCTGAAGCTCAGTTGTTGCCAAGTGAAGAACAGAAGTGTTGCCACATTAGGAGACACATTAGTTGATAATCTCATTTTGAAGGCGTTTCGTTGCCCTAATCGGCCACCTCGCCCTGACGTTGTGTCTTACGTCCACAGTGGGAGGAGGTTAGCGGCTATGACGACTCCATGAGCCCGATCAGAACCTACCAGGTGTGTAATGTGCGCCAGCCCAACCAGAACAACTGGCTGAGGACCGACTTTATTCCCCGCAAGGGCGTGCTGCGCGTCTACGTGGAGCTCAAGTTCTCCGTCCGCGACTGCGCCAGCATCCCCAACATCCCCGGCTCCTGCAAGGAGACCTTCAACCTCTTTTACTACGAGTCGGACGGGGACACGGCCACGGACAGCAGCCCCCTGTGGAGGGAGAACCCGTACGTGAAGGTGGACACCATCGCCCCGGACGAGAGCTTCTCGCTGCTGGAGGCGGGCCGCATCAACACCAAGGTGCGCAGCTTCGGGCCCCTCTCCAAGGCGGGCTTCTACCTGGCCTTCCAGGACCTGGGCGCCTGCATGTCGCTCATCTCCGTCAGGGTCTTCTTCAAGAAGTGCTCCACCACCATTGCCAACTACGCCGTCTTCCCCGAGACCGCCACGGGGGCGGAGGCCACGTCCTTAGTCATCGCCCCGGGCGCCTGCGTGAGCAACGCCATGGAGGTGTCCGTCCCTCTCAAGCTCTACTGCAACGGGGACGGCGAGTGGATGGTGCCCGTGGGCTCGTGCACCTGCGTCGCCGGATTCGAACCCTCCGCCGACGGCACCCAGTGCCAGGGTACGCGTGTTTACCAGACATTTGGACTTTTATTTAACCAAACCTCCTTTATATGCTCAGTGCAGGCCACCTCAGTATGTGCCCTGTTCTCTGCATTTATTGTGTGGCTCCTGAAAGGGGGTGAAGGAGGGTGGAGGAGACCATGAATTAATGAGGTGTTGCAGAGAGGAGCAGCATACAAATATTGTGTGAGCAGGACAGAAGGGAGAGGAAGATAGCAGGAAGGCACAAAACAGAGAGCCGATAGATTTTCTGGGGGGGAGAAAGCTGATAATAGAAAGGAAAGGCGCTCGCTCGACATCCAGAGAGGAGCGATATTAACGGAGAAAGAGGGAGAGTGTGAGTTACAGTAAGAGGTGTGAATCACCAAAGATGGGACGGAAACAGCAGCCAAAAAATGAAGAATGAACCGGGAGGAGAGGGCTCCAGGAAGTCAAAGGCGGACAAGCAAATCCGCCTCTCACCTGAGTGAGAGAAATAGTGCCGAACACGCGCCGGAGAGCTCATTCGTTGCCATTTGGCGGCTCAAGGTTAAACGCTTGCTGCCAACGCCTGATAAAAAGCTCTCCAGGGCCTCAGCCAGCGGCCGCGACGAGGAAGTGTAATTTCCTCCGCGGCCTCCCGTTAGTTAATCTACAGGCGGCCGCGCTCATTAACACCGTTCAGACCGACGTGAGCCAACGCCGCCGCGCGCGCATTAATCACGCAGACGTTTCATTTCTTAGCGCGGTCGCGGGCGGCGAGCGAGCGAGCGAGAGAGAGAGGGAGAGGGGGGGGGGACAATGGAGGGAGAAGATGGGGACGTTGGCGCATCCGAAACAGAGGGACGGTCGTATCCTCCCAAAGAGGTTAATAGACTGAGGGAAAACACCGGCGTGGTTCAGCAGCGCCTCTCACAAAGGGAGCGAGCGAGCGCGAGCACAATGACGGCGCGGCGCGAAACAGAAGGGGAATAAATGAGAGCGAGCCGAGCTTAAAGGTGTCCGTGAGTTAGTTATTCCGGGACAAATAAAGCGGCCCCGTCTTATCTTTGTCTTTTTACGGCGGAGACAATGCCGATTTGCCTGAACGCGGGAACGAGGGCGGAACTTCAGGCGGAAAGAGCACTTAGCCCGACTAGTTAATCACGCGCTCTCTCTCTCTCTCGCTCTCTCTCTCTCTCTCTCGCTCTCTCTCTCTCTCTCTCTCTCCCCGGTTTACGAGCCCTCACGCTGACAGGACAGATGTCTGCCAGACACCCGCGCTTTTGCGCCGCGCGCTCGGAATGTGGGAAACAGTAAAAGCGCGCGGCTCTGGAGGCTGATACATCCAGACCTTTTGCTGCTAATCCCCTTTATCTGAAGCCTCCTTTAGTCTCGGCTTATGCTGGTTTATCCTTAAGACTCGGTACCAGCCAACCTTCAGCGTTACACTGTGGAATTCAAATGAGCCGCTCGGACGCGTCGTGCGGATCAGCGCACTTTGTATATTTCTGTCGGCTGCCGCGCGTCCAGTTGATGTCCCGCTATTTGAATTGATTTATTAGCTTATTATGGAGCTGCTCTGCATGCATGTGGGGGCTTTGTTTGTATTCAGCCGTGCGGCGTGATCGAACGGGCGCTGATTGATGGGTTTAGGGTGGATCCTTTTTCTCAGGCGCGCTCTCCATCCCTGTTTGTCTGACAACAGCAATCTCCTGTCAACAGTCTATCTCCATCTTTATCCTCCCTTTTCCCCCGCTCCTCGACACGAAACTTCGCCGTCAGCCCGCGAGCCTCCTTTTTTGGAGAGATTAATGTCACCTGGTGGAGGCAGCGGAAACGCGCAAGCAGATGCAAATGTGGAGATAAGCGCTCGGCGCCTCGCGTCTTCTCTGTCGCCTTATTGTCTCCTTGTGTCTCGTGCAGCCTGCGTCCCTGGCACCTTCAAACCCAAGTTCGGGGAGGGCTCCTGCGCCCTGTGCCCGAGCAACAGCCGCACCAGCGCGCGCGGCGCCAACATCTGCCCGTGCCAGAACGGCTTCCACCGGGCCGACAGCGACCCGCCCGACTCCGCCTGCACCAGTAAGTCACCAGTAAGCCACCAGTAAGCCCGCGTTCCAGAGCCGGCGTCGCCAGAAGCAGTTTTCAGTTGCACACAATAGATCTGTTACATGCTCTTCCATCTCTTACCTGTTTTGAATCTCCAACACGCTGAGAATCTGGACCTAAATGAGCTGCAGCCGATTGACGGATTCACGGACGAAGCCGTGTTTGTTTGTATACGCTGAAACCAAGTCTGCCTGCGTTGGTTGAAACACTGACAGCGTCTTCCAGAATGTTCCCAGACTTTACAATGATGTGTTGCAGATGGCGGCGATGGAAATTACCCTCGCTGGCGAAACACGCAGACGCTGCGGCCACACATAAATCCCCCCAAAAACGCTTTCATCATCTTTCGAGAAATATCAACAGATGTAGCGGCGCTTTAGATTTTATTTACTCGTCTGAAGCCCAAATAAAACTTTCGGTTTCAGCTTCGCAGCCGAGCAGCGCTGTTTGTGGGTTCAATGCGCTGATGGAGACCCCCCCCCCCCCCTCCCCCGGGCCTTGAGCTGCGCTAAGTGACACGCGGGTCTGTGGAGCTGACGTGGACACGAGCACCACCTCCGACCCAACATGCAAACGCGCGGGGGCCCCGACAGCTCCGGCGGCGGCTCGGGCCTCGGCGCCTTCGAGACGGGTGTCCAATTAGAAGAGGCTTCACTCTCAATTAGGAGGGACAGGGCGAGCGGAGCGCGGCCCCGGGGCCCGTGGGCCGAGCAGCTGAAGTCAGCGCACAGGCACTTTGGCCGTCAGGTGCTGATGACCCGAGAGCCTCTTCCTCCCCCCTCTCTCTCTCTCTCTCGCTCGCCCGCTGTCTCTCTGCGAGGCGGGTTAGACTCTCTGCTGCTGCGAGCTCAGAGGGAGAGTCCTTGTGTTCGCCTGCTGTAATAGGATGAAAAGCCCGTTCGCGGGAGCACGCTTTGTTGCCTCCCTCTGCGGTTATCGCACTTTATCCAGGTTTCAAACGCTCTTCACTCAAAATGCGGCGCTGCTTATTGGAACGAGGTGGCCTTGGGTTATACTGATACTAGAACATGAATTTCTATCAGGAGTGGATTAGTCAAGTTCCAGGAGCACCGTGGGGGCTTGTGCGCGGGCTTGGATGTGGGCTCGCGTTGTGGAGCAGCGTAGGATTGTGTGTTTCTTTAAGGAACATTACTTAGTGATGAACCCTGTTGTTTTGCTGCTGCCGAACAGCTTGTGCTTATCCTCCTGTTTATGAATATGTTGATTTATTTAAGCTCAGGCAGGAGTTTTTTTCTCCCCGTTGTTGTGTTCTGACGTGTTTCCACGGCCTTTTCCTAATTCCGAGGATTTGACTGGGGCATGTGAAACAACCGAACACACTTACGTAAAAAAACAACAACAATAGGATTACAGTCTTTGCTTGTATCTGTAGATATTTCTTCTTATTGCCTGCTTATAGAGCTAAATATGTTCCCACTGTTCAAGAGAGAGCGTGAGCGCCGCACCGGGAGCATGACTAACGCCTCCGTCGTGTGTTTTTTCCGCCCACCTCCTCAAACACCTCCCTGTGCGCCTTTCGCAGCCATCCCCTCGGCGCCGCGCAGCGTCATCTCCAGCGTGAACGAGACCTCGCTGTCGCTGGAGTGGGAGGAGCCCGAGGACACGGGCGGCCGCGGCGACCTGGTCTACAACGTGGTGTGCAAGAAGTGCCTGCGCGACCGCAGCCCGTGCACGCGCTGCGACGACAACGTGGACATCGCGCCGCGCCGCCTGGGCCTGCGGCTGAAGAAGGTGGTGGTGAGGAACCTGCAGGCGCACACGCGCTACAGCTTCGAGGTGCAGGCCGTCAACGGCGTGTCCGGCAAGAGCCCGGCGTCGCCCAGCTACTCCACGGTCAACATCACCACCAACCAGGCCGGTGAGTGGACGGCGGTCGATAGCACTTAGCATCACAATGAAGCGGGCTGGTTAGCGGGTCCCGTGTTCAGTCGATGTCGCTGAGTGTTTTAATGAACTCTGAGCATCCGGAGCAGCGTTAACATCAGCGCGACACGGGCGGAAAGGAAAGTCATCCTTCCCGCCGCCGCCGTCAGCACCCGGCGTCTCGCGTTACACCGCCGCAATGTCACCCCTCCGCTCCATAACCGCAGCGTCATCACCCTTCCACGGCCTGTAATTACTCCCCGCCGTTAACCCGCACTTAATCCACCGCGCTGCAGTTTATGGACGCGGGACAGTGACTGACAATCGAGTCGCTCTCATCCCTCGCGAATCAATAACGCGAAGTGAAGCGCGGGGGAAAACGCGCGCTGCTCTTATTAAACCGTTCTGGTGGAGGAGCCTGAATAATAGATGACGCTCGCTGAACTTCACAAGGCAGAAGCGCTGATCCTCAAACCTGCAGATGAGGTCCCTTTAACTCACAGCGTGTCCCCTCTGACCCCCCCCCCCCCCCCCCCCTCAGCGCCTTCCGCGGTGCCCACCGTCCACCTGATGCGCTCCACGTCGGACACGCTCAGTCTGTCCTGGCTGCCCCCCGAGAAGCCCAACGGGGTCATCCTGGACTACGAGATCAAGTACCACGAGAGGGTGAGCTGCCGTTCACGCTGAGTCCTGCCGATTCGTCGCGAGCGTTTTATAACCTGAGCGTCGTCATCAGGGCCAGGCCATGTCGCACACCGTCACGGCGCAGCACAGCTCGGCCAAGGTGGAGGGTCTGAAGGCCGCCACGCCCTACGTGGTGCAGGTCCGAGCTCGCACCGTGGCCGGGTACGGGCGCTACAGCAACCCCATGGACTTCACCACCAGCCTGCACAGTACGCACCACCTCTTTCTATGTTCAAGCCTAATAGTCTTTATAATGGGTGGAAATGACACGCGCGGAGGAGGCCGCCCTTTAATCTCTCTCGTCGTCTGTTGTGCGTTCTCCGGTGCAGGCGACCCTCAGAAGTCGGTGCAGGACCAGCTGCCTCTCATCATCGGCTCGGCCTCCGCCGGCCTGGTGGTCATCGTAGCCTTGGTGGTTATCGCCGTTGTCTGCCTCAAGTAAGGTTTTCATCACTGCCAGCCTCAACCGCATGTTTCGTTTTGTTAGTTAGACTCTGAACAAAGAGGCTCATTAAATTTTCAGCCGCTTTCAAAGGGTGTGTACTTGTTCTTCAGCTTCATAAAGGAGGGGGGGGGGGAGGCGAACCGCTCTCTCCGTTGCCTCCTTGGCAGCCTGTAGCCGTCTGATAGCTGCTTATTAGCTTGATTCACTGTACCTGGAAAGGCTGATTACGTGAATGTGACTTTGTTTATGCGCCGCTTGTTTACAGGAAGCAGCGCAGCGGCTCGGAGCTGGAGTACACCGAGAAGCTACAGCAGTACAGTAAGTGTGTGCGTCAGGCGGGGGGACTCGGGTCACGCCTGTACAGTTAGCCAATTAATGCAAATATCCAATCAGCTGATTTAAGCAGGAAGCCATTTGCCTCTTCAGCCAGACAAAGGCCTGAGAGAGCTGAGCTGAAAAACAGAGTCTTAATATTCTTACTATTTATTATTTTTGTTATTCCTTTGTTGCTGGATTCAATATTATTACGTCTTGAACATCCAATTAAATGATCTGCTTTGCAGTGATTGACTTATTTTTACACATTATATATTTAACTGGACTCTGACGTTTCTTTGACCCGTCTCCCAGTTTCTCCAGGGGTCAAAGTGTACATCGACCCCTTCACCTACGAGGACCCCAACGACGCCGTCCACGAGTTTGCCAAAGAGATCGACATCTCCTGCGTGAAAATCGAGGAAGTCATCGGTGCAGGTGCGCGGCGGCGTTTTATTTGTGCAAGAAGCGAAGCGGGGAGTGTTTGGGGGTTCATTAATCATTCATTCGAACGGGAGTGTGCCATCGAGCCCCGGGGTCTGTTCTCTCCAGGAGAAAAGGGTTCAGGATTGCAGGGGTGTGCGTGAGAGCCGAGGGTTGGAAGCCTCGGCAGCTCTCACCCCTCCACTGGGTTTTTATGTCCGTCCAGTGGCATGTTGTGTCCTAACGTCACCTCAAATGACAGACTGTACTGCTGCTCGTTCAACCCTCCTTGCCTTCTGTCTTTTCTTTCCCTCTCTCTCTCTTTCTCCCTTGTAAACTTTCACACGCAGACACCAAATGCAAAACCCTAAAGTTCCTCGCCCGTCCTCTGTCTCCCTTCACTGCTCCCAGGTTTCACACTCGGTCGATACCGGCCACTCCTTCTCTCCCCAACATCTTCGACCCCTGACCTCCCGTCTTTCGCTCCTCTAGTTATAATCCTCTTCCACAGTTGTCGCAGACCCTCTGCTCCTGATCCGTCCAATAATACTCCCTCTCCCCACACTTTCCCCCAATGTCCTTTTTTCCTCCTGCCACTCCTCTTCTTTCCTTGCTCACTCAACCCCTCACCCTCACTTCCTTCTCCCGTCCTGTCCCACCTTGTCTCGCTCCAGGTGAGTTCGGCGAGGTGTGCCGCGGGCGACTCAAGCAGCCCGGTCGCAGGGAGATGGTGGTGGCGATCAAGACGCTGAAGGCCGGGTACACCGAGCGCCAGAGGCGGGACTTCCTCGCCGAGGCCTCCATCATGGGCCAGTTCGACCACCCCAACGTGATCCGGCTGGAAGGCGTCCTGACGCGGAGCTGCCCCGTCCTCATCATCACCGAATTCATGGAGAACGGCGCGCTCGATTCGTTCCTCAGGGTAAGCCTGGCGGGAGGCGCGACACCTCCGACGGGGAAGATTACTTTCTGTTGGTATCAAAGCCGAGAACACACGCGCGTGCGCACGCACAGAGGTATTCACGACACCTCTGGGTTATCAGAATGTTTTACTCTCTGTAAAACACCCTGAGGCGCTCACTTGCTGAGTGATAGAGATTAAATGTGCAATATAACGCCTGGAGACAGGCATAGTGTCTCTGCTTGACGTGACTGACTGATGCTGACAGGCTTTCCATTGCAAGAAGTCCTGGTGGAAAACTGTCACACAGCAGACCTTTGGATAGGTTTGCTTCAGAGCATTAGAGTCTTTGTACGACTGCAGAATACATCAGCCATCCAATTTTTTTTTTGGTTCAGGCCACCACCTACACAAAACACCCAACAAAGGCGGGATGAGGAATAAGGTGTCACACAGTGCATTTGGAGCTGCGTGGGGGCTATTACATGTCATTTACATCCTATAAATTCTGTTTCCTCGCATGGCTGCGCTGTGAAGAAGTCTGCTTAGTGCAGCAATGCGAGCGCACTTCACGCTTGCCGTGAATCGATGCCGTGCCGCTGCTGTAGAAGTTAATCTTTAAGAGGTTTTCAGGTGATTGACGAGTACCGGCGCTGATCGGCTTGTTTTGATATCTGCAGGCTTTACTTGCCTCATAACAGCACCTTTCCCCACGTTTCCTGTCTGTAAAGGTTGATATATAGATATCGTGTAGCTCTGAGGGTATAGTGTGCGTCTAACACTAGAACTAACATAAAGTGTTAGTGTTTGGATTCAGAAATACAACCCTGCGCTAACATGCAGCTTTAATCAGGTCTCTTTTTAACGCTAAACTCCGTTAGCTAAGTTGCTAATCAAAAGGACCTTCCTCTGATGTTTGGCGGTGGGTGGTTTATCTTCGGTGGTTAATACTTTGACATATGTGTTTTATCTGTTGAGAGCAGAGGGGAATAACAAATTGCCAGAGGCTAAATGTTCCCTGTTATCTTTTAGGTAATGTTTGCGTTAGCTTCCCATTTTAGCTTAAAGAATCGCACATTTTTAATGAAACTGTTTGAGCTTTTGGAAGTTGCCACAATTTGGAATGAATGTAAACAAATTCAAATTGATGTGTTTATATGAATTAAATCCATGTCACCCCAGTGCATAACAATCAAAAGTGTGAGACGTTTGCTTGTTCTGTTAAAGTGTGAACTAGATTTTTTTTTTCTGCAAAGTGTGAATCCTTTTGTTTAATTGTTTTTCTTGAATAACTTTGTGTTTGAAATCAGTGAAGCGCTATTTGAAGTTAATGTAATAGGAACAGACATCAGAATATGAACATAATAGACAGGTTCAGCCTGAGCATTGTCACCACTTTTATAATCAGTCTGTAAATCTATTTGCGACCTACTAGTAAACCGATGAAGGTCATTTGCCAAGAAATAACATAAGATGTTCAAAGCTACTTCTTTTGAGGAGTTTTCTGACTTTTACTATTTTAGACAATTTATTAAACTGACACATAATTGATAATTGTCAGATATTGGATGACTGAATTAATTGTTGGTTGCAGCCCATTGTTCTTATTATATTCTGCCATGGGCGCTTCTTCATTTTGGAAATTAGTCAAACAAAGAATTTATTTTACATAATAAAGTGTTTGTCTTAAAATGCCTTTTGCTGCATTCTATAAACCAATTGATCAATTCATTAATTGCCCTGAAAACGAGTCAATAAGCCCAGTCAGTAATAGTTGAAGCCTACAGTACATGAGGAAGTGTGAACCTTGGCTTCTGGCCTCCTCCTCACCCTCTCCTCCCCCTCAGCTGTCCCACAGATAACACCGAGCGCCTCCCCGGCCTGTGCTGTCCTCACCCTCGCGCTCCCACCAGTGTCAAACTGCCTGTGACTCAGAGCTGTGCCCCGACGGGGGACGCTGGCGGGTTACACGCACATGCGCTAACCTGGCCCGGCGCGTCACACACGTGCACGGCAGCTCGTTGTAGAGAGGCCGCACACGCACGTGTGTATTTATATTTGTGCCTGTGGCTGTCAGACGTCAGCAGCGTGTGTCGAGCACAAGGCAGAATGTTTATGGTTTTGTCGTGTCACATCGTGTGTTCTCTGCGTTCCCACTGTGGAGTCATTGATTATGCTCAGAGCTGTATTAAGTATTCGAGTCATGTAAGAAAAGCCTCTGTGCGGTTCCAACTTCATCCAGTTCCCCAGAATTTGTTATCCATTTTTTAATTGCGTATCGACGTCCCATTGATTCGTTTTAGTTCGACGGCGGCGCATTAGGTTCCATCAGCCCTCCGCGGGTCGTACGATCCCACGGTGGCGCGACTCATAAACGTGGAGAATCGTAAACGAAACCCTGAAAGCCCTGATCTCAGATTTGTTTCACGCTCCTCAAAATGTTAACATAAAAGGGCACAAATCTGCAATTCAACTACTCTGGTATGGCGACAGCGCGAGCAAGGCGTCTCTTCCATTCAGATGATAGGACAATTCTGTTTTAATGTTCACGAGCTAAAATAAAAAAAAAAGCTTTTCACCTGAATGAGGCCGTGTAATCGGCTGCGGACCGACTGCTACGCTGTCAGTCAGCGGAAGCTGCAGTGGTCTGGGTTTGATTTCACTGCAGCACTGTTGCTTTTGGTGCAGTCAATACTGAGTCTTAATGGGTTTGGTGTGATACTAAAGAGTCTAATTAGTCAGCTAATTGGACTGCGTGGCTGAAAAGGTCAGCTGTGAGTGAGTGTCGGGAGCAGCCGTGTGGCATGATGATGGATGTCATGTTTACGTGGCCTGACTGACTGACTGACTGACTGATTGACTGACTGACTGTCCTATTACCTATTCCTCTCTACTCCATCTTGTGTTTCTTCTTCGTCATTTTGCATTTTTTGCTCCTCTTTTCGCTCATTAACCCAGCTTCCTGTGTGTGTGTGTGTGTGTGTGTGTGTGTGTGTGTGTGTGTGTGTGTGTGTGTGTGTGTGTGTGTGTGTGTGTGTGTGTGTGTGTGTGTGTGTGCGCGCGCGCGCATCCAGCTGAACGACGGGCGTTTCACCATGACTCAGCTGGTGGGGATGCTGCGTGGCATCGCCGCGGGGATGAAGTACCTGTCAGACATGAACTACGTTCACCGAGACCTCGCCGCCCGAAATATCCTGGTCAACAGCAACCTGGTGTGCAAGGTGTCCGACTTCGGCCTGTCGCGCTTCCTGGACGACACCTCCGCCGACCCCACTTACACGAGCTCCCTGGTCAGTCCGCGCCCGCACACTCGGCGCTGTGCTTAATGGAGCTCGTTAATTTGATCCACTCCGCGTGCTTCGCGTGTGTGTGTGTGTGTGTTTGTGTGTGTGTGTGTGTGTGTGTGTGTGAGCAGGGAGGGAAGATCCCCATCCGGTGGACGGCGCCGGAAGCCATCGCCTTCAGGAAGTTCACCTCAGCCAGTGACGTGTGGAGCTACGGCATCGTCATGTGGGAGGTGGTGTCCTATGGGGAGCGGCCGTACTGGGACATGAGCAACCAGGATGTGAGTGAAGGCCTCACGCTGCGCGCCGTAGCCTTGTGTCTAAGTTTAGGGCCGAGCTAGGAGTTTCTCTGAGCTGCGGCGGCTTTGATCTCCAGCGTGACACGCTGGACCCGGGCCGGCTCTGCTGTGTTTATCTCCTCGCTGCAGATACTGGTGCAGCTGTATGTCTGTGTTCTAGTTTTTACCACCTTATTTACAGCCCTAGCCTGGCCGCCCGCTACAAATCCATAGGGCACAGCCTCACGCACGCACGCACGCACGCACGCACGCACGCACACACACACACACACACACACATGCACGCACTCAGGAAGTGCTTCTCTTTTTACAGGCGTTGTTACCTGTAGGCTATCTTCACTGCACAGACAGAGTAACTACAGCAGCGAGCTCACGGGGAAGAGAGAGAAAATCTCTCAGTTCCTCCTCCTTGAACAAAGTACTGAAGCAGTGTGTACACCTCCACTTTATTCTCCGAGGAGCAAGCGCTCTGCGTTGAGCTTCAGAAGGAGAACGAGCTGCGACGCTGATAGCAATAACGCGAAAAACAGAGCGCGGAATGAGAAACGCCAGTAATGTATGTATAACTTTCATAACAAAGCCCACGTTCAGTAATGAAAGCATCAAAGTAGAGGGTCCCTATTGTTCCCAATAGCCTTTGTGCCACAGCCATCGCTCAATAAGCAACAGAGTCAACAAACAGAAGATATAAACAGAGGTGCTCGCCAGCTACAGGCACGACATAAGAATCAAAAGACGAGCAGCAGGAGGAGAGGAGTGCAGCACAAATCCTTTATTGTTCCCAAACGGCAATTTTTTATTGTTGTGGGGAGTTAAAACGCATACGGAGCTTATGTGGGGAAATGCAGTTGCTAGGCGAAATCAAATCAGCGAGCGAACGTTTTCATCCTCCGCGCATTGTCTGTCCTGTCAGTCACGCCGGTCCTGAAGTGACAACTTTGACAATACGTGTGAAGATTGTTTTTAGAGTCTTGTAGAGGTTTTTGAAGCAAAGATGGGAATATGTGACAGCGCGAGCCAAGGAACTGTCTAATGCAGGACATAATACAGTTAGTGGGGATTATTCCGCTACCACACTAACAAAGGCCAAACATAATGAGTGTATTACAAGTGAGTCAGAGCCAAATGTTAACACTTGGAAGAAGCACCGCATGAAACTTGATTAAGGCCTCGTGTGAAAGATATCGAGCGGCGACGGCTGATACAGTCAGATGTAATTTTCCTTTTGCTTTTGGCCACCGTGTCTTTATATCGCGCGAGCCGGTAACCGTGGCGACTCCTCACCGATGCTCCAGCGTGTTATGAGCATCGTGGCATTTATTGGACTGACAGGACATCAGTATGAGCTTGACCCAAATTATCTGTTTAATTTTGAAAAGAAATGCTAACATGCTAAGATTAGTAAGGCGGTAAATGAATAACCCCGGGGGGGGAGGGGTTATATCAGCCTGATATATTAGCGTAGATGCTTTGAGCTGTGCATTTGCCCACATATTCGTTCAGCATGTGTGTATTCGGACTCGCAGCCGGACTGAGATGCGTCTGTGGTTCCCAGGTGATGACGGCGGTGGAGCAGGACTACCGGCTGCCGCCGCCCATGGACTGCCCCATGGTGCTGCACCAGCTGATGCTGGAGTGCTGGATGAAGGAGCGGAACCTGCGGCCCAAGTTCTCGCGCATCGTCAGCACCCTGGACAAGCTGCTGCGGAACGCGGCCAGCCTCAAGGTGGTGACCAGCACCTACTCAGGGTGAGCCCGCGCGCACCAGTTCAGTCCGTTCCGACGAACCCGCTTACAAACCGCCGCGTGGAGCGGACCGGCGCCGTGAACCCGCTAGCCGCAGCCCACCTTCCTTCCAACGATAGCAGGGTGTGGGTGGAGGGGGTTTCAGACACTGCTCAATCATCCAGCAAGCACTTCATTTAAACCATCACTCACACACTACAGCGCTGTCTCGCGCGGTTCGTGCCTTAAAATGCTTCCGAAACTGCTTTTATGCGTTGAGTTGAACGGAAGGTTTGATATTTCTCATGCGCCGGCGTTCAGAATTTATAAGATGCGGCGCTGCGGCGACAAAGCTTGTTGCGTTACGAGGCTATGGACAAAAGATGCTACCAACATGTTCACGCGTAAACTGGTGTGACGTCGTCTCAGCAGCGTGATGTCGTTTAATCATAAATGGATGGAATGTGGCTGCTCCTCTGTCGCCGCGCACACGTTTGAGGTTCCTCCACAGCGACGGCGCAAACATCCCCCTTTCTTTCATCTCGTGTGGACGCAGCCTCCTCCCGGTGCACACACGAGCGCTGCTGTGCCCCCGGCTTGTTGGAATAAGATGTCACAGTGAAGAAATGATGACTGGCCCGGAGAGAGGCACAACAAGGTCCGCGCTTGTTGGCGCTGCTGTGTTTTATGCCTCCGGTTGGTTTGGGAGGACCCCTCCTTTTTGAGCCGGAGCTGCTGTTTCACTGACGCTTCCTTAGAAAGCTCGCGCCCCGACTCATTCATGCGCGCCGACTCCAGGCGTTGGACGTCTCCAGTTTGTTCCGAGCGCCGTCGCTCAGTCCGGTCACCGGCGGTGATTGGCGGCGGTTTAGCTGCCGGACCCTCGGCCCGGCGCTGATGTATAATGAATCAAGCGCACATCCTCCGACTGTGACCGCTTCCTGCTTCCGACGCGCACAAAAGACAGAATTCCTACATGCAGCCTGTGCCAGCTCCTTGGCTGGCAGTTTCACTCCAACACAGAGCCCCAAGTATGACTCCCACGCCAGGACTCGGGCTCAGCGAGGCTAATTGTGTGTGGAAATGTAATGGCTGACCTCGGTTTAATTCCCCCTGCACTTGGCGGCGTGCTGGAATGTAGGTGATAGGACAAACAGCAGCCAGAGCTGCTGATGTGGAAAAGCAGGAGGTGATGAAGTGTGAGTAATACAGGAGATTGAGGAGTAGCAAAAAAGAGAGGAATGTGTTTAATTAGGTTGCTAATGAGCTTTTTAATGCATCAGGGGAGGGCGCACCCAACGCCGCAGTGGCTGAGTAGCACAGGGGATGTTTGCGCGTCTGCACACGTTATGCCACGTGTCACCGCGAGCACACGACGCGCCGGTGATTAATTTACGGCCTCGTCAGTATGCGACGGCGGAGAGAAGAAGGGAGCGCTGGTCCCGCGTTGTGTGTTTTTTTTTTGCATGTGCGACCAGCGCCTCCCGTGTTGTGTTTTTTTTTTTTTTTTTTTTTTTTTTTTTTTTTGCCTGTGCGGCCGGCGCCCACCTGCCATTGGCCGCTCGCCGATGCTGGCGCCTGATAGCGCGGGGACGGGGAGGATATGAGACGCGGCGCTATCGGTACAGTATCTGCAGCCGCGCGGACCCGAGACACAAGGACACCGGCCGAGGAACAAAGGACACGGGCTGGAGGGGCTTTTTTTGAAAGATAGCTGGAAAATACGGTGAACTTTTATTAAAACCGCCGACGCGATGAACAGATTCGCCTTCTTATCTGAGACGGACTTTTGAAGAAGCTCCCGATCAGCAGGTCTCAGTCGCCGCCCTCACAGTGTTGTGTTTGTGTTGTTTCTAACTTTGGTTGTAGAATGGAGGCTCTCTGTCAGTAAGATGGATTGGACCTTTATTCGCCTCCAATGAGGGCACTTAGCGCCGTGATAATGAGCTGTATCCTCTGCTTAAAGTGTGTGTGAGCCTGCTGCTGACCCGTGCGGATCTGTGTTGGCAGGGACCTGCTGCGGCTCGGAGGAACGCTGCCGGGACACAACAGGAAGAGTCCGGACAGCAGTCAGGAAATAGTGCGGCAACAGATGAGCCAGACTCTGCCCATCAGAGTGTGAGCCGCCGCCACCGCCGTCGAGCCGGATGTGTACACTACCTAGAAACTCTGAGCCAAGAGCCTGATGTAAAATATGAAGACGACAGAAGAAGGAAGCTCCAGCTCCATGGAGAGAGAGAGAGAGAGAGAGAGGACCGCTGTGGAGACCTCTCCCTCCTGGAGGTGTATTGTCCGCTTAAAGACAACTTTCCATTGCAGTGTGTATGTTCATTACTTGACACTTGTGGATTTGTGACTATATACATGAAGCCAAACTTCCTATTGCTCCTTCTCAGGTTGTGTTTGCATGTCTGCATGTGTTTTCTGCTGGTTGGGAACCGGTCTTTCCTCCTCCTCAGCCTCGCGCCCGGGGACGAGAGCGCTCACACAGATAGTATTCAGCGTCTGCGACAATACGACAGTGCCAAGATAAAGCAAACGTCTGCTTACAACCGACTCTGAAGACAGATCGTCATCTGTAGAGCGTCACTCAACCTTTTCCCATTTTTTTCAACCCAACCAACTTCCTTCTTTTTCTTGGCTTTGATTTTTTTTTGGTTTCTTTTATTTCGGAAACAAGGAAAAAAACACACCCTTTTCATCTGCTTCCTCTTAAATACTGTCTTCCACATATACTGGGGGACATACGTGTTACAAACCTGTACAAAGCATCCGAGTCTTCACGCCGCCTCTCCGGCAGCCGGAGGAGAGACGCCACTGACACTGTGCGGGACACGACATGTGCATGCCAAAGTGGAAACCACAGGAGTTCCAATGAGTTCTATATAACTGTTGCTTTGGTGGCATTTTGCTGTATGGACTTTAACGTCCATGTTTTCTTAATCTTATTTGATTCATATACGCATTGTTTTGAATGCTAAGTTATTATCTATGATCTCAAAGAAGTGTTTTGTGTCGTTTGTTTGTTTAGTTTTTTTTTTTTTTTTTTACCGGGGGCTTAATACTTTTATTCCAATGCTTGTGTTTTTTTTTTTTTTGTTCCCCCACACGTTAGCAAAACAGACGACCGCGCATTAGGAGGAAACGTTCTGCTCAGACAGAATAATTACTTCTGCAAACACTGGGGACACTTTGTCAAGATCGTTGTTAAGCGTTTTCATTCCAACCGGGAGGCGCCGGTGGTTGTGCTGTGTTGTGCGTTTTATTTTGGCGAGCGCGTTGCAGATCAACGGGAATTAAAAAGGTCACTTGAGATGATCTAGATGATTGATTCATGACCTTAATATTGACCTGACCTACAAACCTGTCACTCATTGGTTCCTTTCTCTTGACACGTGTTTTCTTCCGCTGTCAGCGCAGCTCCTATTTAAAACGACTGCCTGTATATAATACTATATTTCTATTAGACCGATCTGCTCAGCATTTACAACTATCTGACCTGACTTCGGTCTCTGCGGGACCCTCGTTCATATGCTTGTTTGTTTAATGTGGAGGAGCAAACATATGGAGGATTTCCAGTGTAACGGTCATTACATATCTGAAACTATACAGAAAGAAGAAACTCAAATGTGTGTCTGTTAGGGCAGACTGTGCAATTAGAGGTGTATTAGACTGTAAAAGAAAAAAAAAGCCAGAAAACTTGAACAAAAATAAACATTTCTCTTTCAGTATTTTTACGATAATCATATGCAAATAAATTATTAAATGGATCTCTGGTATTCTCTTTGATTTCCCAGCGAGTTCACTAGGCTGAAGTTCCAGGTCTCTCATCCGGCCGAGGGATGAAAAGAGGGAATAGCAAGTGTGTTTTACCTCCTCAGTCGGAATATCACAGCAGCTTTGGAAGGACTCATTAGGATTTAAGATTAATCAAAGGCCGGCCCACGCAGCTCGCCAATTAGCGCGACCGCGGGGCCATTCTGGGGATCCCAGCCTGCGCTGCTGCTGGAGAGGCTTCAAGCAAAGCGAAGTTAATGCGGCCTCGCATCAAACGGCGGCGGCGTTCGGCTTCGGCCCCGTCGGCCGGGACGCAAACGGGACCCCGTAAACGCCTCGTGGTGAGGCAGCGAGCAAACGGATGAGCTCGGCGGAGAGAAAGAAGCACGTCGGGCTGCGGAGGACGCCGTCTTTCCCTGAAGAGGCCTCACCTTCCTTCAGACGGAGCCTCGGAACACGAGAGGCGCCTGCTGGAAATGTGCTCGCCCAGTGTTTTTCATCACGCCCGAGTTCTGACGCGGTGTCAAAAGTGAGCCTCTGCATCCTGTTTACCATTACACATTTGAAGCGCTTCCAGCTTCGCAGGCTGCTCTGGCTGACTGCTCAGCACAGACAGCTACGCATCCTCCCATCGCAGCGGAAGAAGGGGCGAGCGGCTGGTTTTCTCCCACTGCAGCGTCTTAAAGATGATGCAAAATGGCAGCAAACCTAAAGGAGGGAAGAAAAAAAATATCTCATTATCGTATTACAGACCATTAGGTGATGAGAAATCAGCTGCGACACTTTCTGGGAGATTTTAATGAGCGTGCTTGGTGGAGTGAGAAGCCGGAGACGTGACGGTGGGATGACGGGCGGGTTTTACTTCATGGCTGCCGGTCGCTCGTCAGTGACCAGACAGTGTTTGGTCCCAACGTCAAATCCCAGCATCCGCGATTAACCGAGATTAACTCTGGGCCCAGACACCAGAGGAGGAGCTACAGACACATACATGTTCAAAGGCATAGCTACCCACCCCCCCCCCCCCCCCCCCCCCCATATACAGATCTGCCGGATTGGCAGCGGCTCGTCAGATTTCGCTGCATCTCCCTGTGCACTGCTCTGAATGCAGCAGTCAGTTCTGTTCCAAGCTCAAAGCACTCATTTGCCATCCTGTCCAAAGCAAGTTTAATGCCTCCAATTACAGGGGGTCTGCAAGCAGGCAGATTTGGAGCGAGGAGGCTTGGCAGGAGAGCGTGCTACGCATCAGGGCCTTTTAACAGAGTGGTGATTTGCTGCTGCCGCTGCCGGAGTTGCCCGCGCCGGCTCATCAATGGAAAACTACCCTTTTTATGCTGAAGCGCGTTGCAGCACTAAGCCCAAACTGTGAGAGGAGACACAAAAATATCCCCTTTTAACGACTCGGTACCGGCTCGTTTTCACGCCCGGCGCGGAGGAATTTCTGCATCTCTGCACCGCGAGCACAAGTAGAAATCAAAGTCTTTTCAGCAATAATTGTTCCGCGAAACAGGCTCAGTTTTAATTAAATTATTCAGAGTGTGATGGTGTGAAAGCGGCAAATGAGGGGAACGCTGCTCCACTCAGAGCCGCCGTACAGGATATATGGTTTTACTTTATTTCATGTGTTTGCTCAGAATCGCACGTTTAAACCCACAATGCAAACGAGGTCATGAAGTTATGAGACATTCTTCTCATTGGACTCAAATCACTGGATTACATTTAGCGTTTTCTTGTTCTCAGATTATCCTAATCTCGTTAAAATGAATCCATTGCTCCAACCCGGTCTCCCAGCATTATGTTTGAACATTTCAATAAAGTAGCTGACACTAAATGCGACTGTAATCTTTGCTGCGGAATCACGTCTAATGAAAACTACAAAATGAGGACTTTGGGAAAAAAAATCTAATTACAGAAATACTCAATTTTCCCCTCAAATGATTTGTTCACATTTAATTAAGACCGCCTCAAACAGTCCACACGCGTTTGTGATGGTAAACACAGCTTTCCCGTTTCCTTTTTGCTGGCGAATGCTTCATGCTGATAGCGCTGTGACAGTGGGCCCTGTGCTCCCAGATGTCGGCCCACATCTGGAGGAGAAGCACCGGGGACAGAGCGAGGAAGGTCGGGGAGCGCAGAGGAGCAGGAGAGGCGTTCGGCGAGGACGGGATGAGCAAAACGGGCATGAATCTTCATAGCGTGCTCGTTTGTAGCTTTATTGGCTCAAATGAATAGCTTGACATTTGTGAAATATGCTTATTCGTTCTTGGCACGAGCCGGACGCGATGATCAATACCACTCTGCTTTATGGCCTGGCTGGACGGAAAGTGTGGAAACCGTGGGAAACAGTTATTCTGCTTTTAATCGCTTCCTACCAAACAGCACCCAAACACGTGATAACTGTTAATTCACCATTTGACGCAAAGAGCTGTTACTGTGTTCATTTGTGTCTTGAAATACTTTCCTAAGCTGTTTTTTATTAACACCATTATTCACGTTCATCCCTTTGACAAACTGGTGACACGCTACAAAATACAATTGTCACAAAAACAGCATTAGAGCCTACATGTGCTCGAGCTGACATTTATTGTTGAACGGAGGCGGCTCCTGGACAGTCGCGTGGTTTCACATCCACAGTCCAACTGGTGGGAAATGAGGGTGGAGCGCTTTGAGTTGAAGCGGATGAAACGCTTCTCAACTGCACTGTCATGTCGCCGGCGAGTGAACGACCACGAAACGCCTGTGACGGAGTCGGTGTAAAAACGCGACAAAGCCCGGCCTGCTGCAGCATCTAAAGGCCGCGGCCCAGTGCCAGAGTGGGTTTCAAAGCACCGAAGCTCTGAGCGCCGGTGAAAAGAGGGGCCAGCAGAGATCATTAGCATGCATGTGAATGGGGCTGGAAAGAAAGAGCAGATTATGCATTTGTATGTTTGCTGATGAGCTGGAGGGGCTTAGGTCTCTCAGCCCAGTTTGAATCACAAATCCTCACCAGGGGAGGGGAAAGGCCGTGGATGGAGGAGAGCAGGAAGAGGCAGACTTTGAGTAAATGGAGTGGGGGGTGTTTGTCATGCTGTGGTTTCAGAGCAGATGTCCCAAATTGGCAAAGAAAAGAAAAGGAAGACCAAAGGGATCGGCGAATCCCGGGCTTAACTCCTATCTTTCTAAATCTGCAAAGTATCAGTGTGGAGCATCGGGGCGGATCGCGGCGCCGGGCTGCCAGTCAAAGGGTGGAGAGGTTGTTTTCAGAGCCGCCTTTGTTGTGGCCTGTGGGGCGGGCGTGTTAGCAACCGGGGCGTAAGTGAGGAGGCTGGCTGGCCTCAGGGACGCTCCTCTGCATGTGGAGGGCTTCACAGTTCGCTGCGAAGATAGGGAGCGACAGGGAACCAACACACTTCCCCGCCGCCGCCGCGTCCCGTTAGCGAAGTTAGCGGCGCCGGCAGCACCGCGTCACCACAGGTCGGTAATTAACCGGGAAGAGGTTGTCTGACTGAAATGTGGCTTGATCTCTTTTTTTGTATATCACAAAGACACACAGATGGACACTTAAACAGACACACACACACACACACACACACACACACACACACACACACACACACACACACACACACACACACACACACACACACACACACACACAGGCAGATTCCTATCGCCTGAAACTACCTGTATACTCGAAATAAATGGCCTGCCAAGCATTTGATGGGTTGGCTAGAAATCCCAAATGCTTATACTGCCTTGGCTGCTTTCAAGTAATCATCCCCATGGTAACACCTGACACCAGCTATTCATCATGCAGCCCATATAAACTCCAGCATATTCACAACAAGTCACACAGTCAACTTTTTTTTTTTTTCCCAAAGAGCTGACAAAGAGCCACACAGAACATGCCTGCGCATCGTGATGCATTCAAAGCCCCCCCCCCCCGTTAAAAGCTCCACCGGGCGTCTGCCGCGCGCGAGCTCGCACGTGCACGTGTCAGGTTGCATCACGCCACGTCTGTCGACATTAATTCAGCCGTTAGCGTTAATGTGACAGGTGAAAGTGAATTCCTCCGACGCGGCGCCGAGGAACCAGAGCCTCGTTCGGCAGAAGTGGAAAGCGCGGCTTTAAACGCAACCAGATGATGATGCATACGTGGCACAAGCAGCCGTACCGTACTGTATGTTGCTGTTTTGCCTTTTCACACCCTCTGTGCTGTGTTCAAGCATCTGTCAGCGATATTGATGCTTCTCGCAGAGGGCTGCAGGGCGCTGAATGAAGGGAAGGAGCCAGCGCGAGGAGATGTTTGTGGGATGTAGTCATTCGCATCCTCTCATCCTCTCCACAACGAGCCCGGGGGCAGAGAGAGAGCCTGGCCTGCAGTTCCACTCAGTGGCAGGAAGGAGGAAGGATCAGTAAAAATAACAATATCTCAAAGCGGCCAAAACACTTCTTGCCAGATCTCCTTCTAACTTACTTTTACTTTAAGGTTTTATAGGTTTTTATGTTATTTTTGTCTGTGAAAAATCTATAGACTGCAGCAGAGTTACACAGATTGTAGCTTTATTATTGTTGTAGTTTCCTCTATATTATAACGGCTCATTTATATGTTTATTGCTCATTTGAATCATTGCCAGCATCTAGTTGTGCCTGGCTTGAGTTTTCATTCATGTGCTGATGAGTAGCTCGTTTGGAGCTGCTTGTTTATTGGCTGCGTGCATTCAAATGCAGCGTTGGAGCCGTCAGATGGATTCCGGCCCTTAAATCTGGTTGTCAGGCTGCTTTTTTTAAAGTGTTTTAAAGTCATAATTTGGCACAAAGACCGCTCCATCTTAAAGGCTCGTCTAGTTTAATTTTGCACTTCATTGTTTTTTGTCTCGGTTTCAAAGAGCGCAGCAGAAGAAAGCGCTGCTCCTGACGGCTAGAGGTTCTCTATCTGTGGACTGCAGATAATGAGGCGGTATCTCTCCGGCTCGGCCGGACCGGAGCGGAGCGTCGGTCCGAGGAGAATCTGCATCTCATCCAGTCAAACGGCGGCGTGGAGGGTTTTGTGAGGTACACCCCCGATTTCCTCCAGGTTTAATGTCTCCATCAAAAGAAGATCAAAAGGAAGGGATTAGAGCAACATAACAGAGGTAAGTGTGGAGAGGAGTCGCTAAACTCCAGAGCGCTTTTGATATCGCTCATCCCTGCCAAACCGTAGCCATGGCAACAGTGGAGCGGGAAGTGTGCGGCATTGATAAGAGTGCGACAGGGGATGAAGAGGTTGACAGATCATTTTGGAGAAGTCTGACCCTTCTGCAGAAGGACCGTCGTCTTGTCTGGGAAATTAATACCGTACGCAGATGGTGTGTAGAGATTGACAGTCTCAGACCCGGTTCGCTCTGTGGGAGCAATTTAACACGTATCATACTACAAAGTGTTAACTTCAGACACAAGTGAGGGTATTTTCACACTGTAAATGCCTGTGACTGTGGGTCTTTTCTTCGAGTCCTTTAGGATTTCTGCGCGGCGCCGAGCTTACCCTGCTTCGTATTGTTAGGAGAATATGCACAGAACTCCTTTAGCGCCGCGCTGCAGTAATGGATGTCATGCAGAAATCCGGCGCACGGCATCACATGAGGGGACAAATGAAACACCACTGGTCTTGCATTTGCCTAATTTGCTAAAACCGGGATCCTTGCAAGCGGAAGTGTGTGTAAACAGGGCTGTAGAATCACACTCACCAGCTTTGGGAAACCACTGGGAACGCTCGGGTTTGGGCTTTTTTTTTTTTTTTGCTCTTGGAGGAAGAGGCAGTGCAGAGGAAGAGCATTGTACAGGAGGAGGGCCTCCAGCCTGCCTCAGGGGCGGCACGGCGGCTACAGCGCGTGATTCCACAAACAGCGTCGCTTCCTGCACCGCTGCTCCAGACACAGCGTGCTTAATTAGCAAAAATGGACACTAATTGAGCCCCAGCTGTATGTGGGGAGAACGATGTGAGTCTCTGAGCGCACACCAGCCCAAGAGCTGCGAGTCTCTCTGATCCTCCTCTCCCCCCTGAGCTCCGTCTGTTCGCTCGCTGAGCGCGGCGGCTTGTTAGCACGCGGGGAGATTTGTACGGATAATGAAAAGTCGAGAGAAGACGGGAGACTCGGCGCGAAGACGAGGGACTTCAGAACGACATGTCCCGCAGACGGACCGTGGCGGCAGCACAAGTCTCCCATTTTAGGCTGCAATGACAGACAGTGGGGTTTATGTGCTAATAAAGGGGCCCTCGTGCTAAAATAAAGCCGTTGGCGCGGCTCCGTGCGTTTTAGAGTACGCCCAGTTTGTGTAGCGGCGTGATTTGCAGATTTTATTCAGAGGAGTCGAACGGTAAATATGATTTCAGGATCAGAGCCAGGCAGCTCCGCCGCCGCAGCTCGATGAACGGAGGGAAACTTAAAAGCAGACTTTACTAAAATATGCAAATGAGCGTTTCCTCATGCTTCCGAAAATCCACTTCCCCCTAAAAAACAAACCATGCGAGCGCAGAAAGTTCCGATTCTGCTGCCGCGTCGGCTTTAGAGTGACATCTGTCGGACTGCGCGCTTCATTGATTGATCAGCTGTTGATCAATTTATTGAGCGGGCAAATAGGATTTAAAGATCACTGAATTGAAGAGTAATCTTTTTAAATCTCGGCTCTCGTTCCGTGCAGCTGTCGCACGGACGCTCGCGGTTTAGGGTCAAACTGCTAATTTAATCAGTCCTCGGAGACTGTGTGATGTGGCAGAAAGTATTAACATGGCCAACGTGTTCACAATAAATAATCAAGTTCCTCTTTGAAGCCGTAACGCCAGTGGCCAGAAACTTTAATAAATGCGTCGTGATGATTATAATGAAGCTAATTCAGTTGTCATTACTGTTGACCTACGGTAGCGCATCTGTTTGGTGTTCATTTTTTCATGATACTTTATGACTTGTGCCTTCTTTTGGCCCTTTTTTGAGTCTCACTGTATTTTGCTGTCAGCACAACTTCAGAATAAAGAGCTCTGGTTGGAGGGGCCCCTGGTGAACGCTTGCCCTGGGGCCCAGCAGATTCTAGAGCCGCCAGTGATGATGAAGGAGGACTCAACACAGCACTCGCAGACGGAGCCAAACTCAGTATTACATCATAAAAGTTTTTCGGTGGCACACGCTCAAAACAAACCTCAGAAGTTTCTCATTCTACCGCATCCCAGCCATAAAACTGACCTAGCTATTCCACGCTCGTCTGTATTCTGGAGCCGTGGAACGTGCCCACTAGCATCCTTCGCTATTTAAGCCTCTTGGCTCCCTGCACACATGAAGAGGGATGAGATAAAATAATCCTCCAACTCCTCTAGACTTTAAAAATGATATTGGACCAAATGGAACAGACTCTGATAATAAACCAGGCGATTTGCTGGGTTTGTATTTTCTAAATGCTCCTCTTCATGTGATTGTGTTTTTATTTTTCAGTAATGATTTTTGGACCAGTGTGCATCAGATGATGAGCACAACAACTGTGGTCATTGCATTGCAGCAGAGCAGCTCCTGAACGTGCGCATTCGCAGTGCAGGCGCTGTCAGACACGGGAGATTTGCTTTTGAGCATCACGGGAAACCAAAGTTTGCTATTTTCTTTCACAACAGAGTGGAAACGAGATTAATGAAGTTGTTTTAAGCCTATTTAAAGGTGGTGGTTAAGCTTCTGTTTGAAGTCCGCGTCTAGCTGCAGTCGCCTGTTAACGTCGACCTGCCGCCTGCGTGAAATCCTCCTCAGGAAACAGACGAACGCAGCACAGAGCTGTGCTTTATTTGTCACAACGTCTGGGGCAGGTTACGAACGTGCGGTGAAATAAAGGGCACACTTGATTTAATTGTGAGGGAGATTTTATCCCAGTGCTGACTCATAATGGTTTTGTTTTTCCTCTGCTGTGCCTTCCTATTATTTCAGAACATACAGTAATGAAAGTCTGCGCTGATTGCAGCCTCACTAGTGGATCCTCTGCTCATTTTAACACATTAACATAGTTTGAACCAACTGGATGAGTTGAGTACTTGATGAAAGAGATTTGATTAGGAAATAGTGGATGGTATGAAATGAAGCTGGAACACCTCAGTTAATTTAACATGGAGGTGCTTTACACTCACTGATTACACCTCTAAATAAAACTTTTACAGTGATGCATTATGCACATCACCGGCAACCTAAAATATGAATGATTCTAAATAATAAATACACATAAACATTTTAATAATTATGAGTTCTGATTGTTAAGACTCACATCTGTTGATATTCTTACAAATCTTACGTCAATGTATTAACATTGTAATTGACTATTTGGGGCTGAATCACAGATTTCAGATCGACCACGTTCAGTCCCCTGTTGGAAAACAACTCTGGACTGACCCCAGAGCTTCCTGTGGAGCCGGGTGACGTGGGTGTGAATTTACAATGAGGGGGTCCCGTCCCATGAATCCATAAAGATCTCCATTAATTCAAGCTCAAACATGAATCACATGACCAGTGAGGAAACGTTAGCGTGTTGTATCCACCTGATGTAAATGACATCAGTGATTTGGTTCACAGGAATAAAGTGACGATGATGAGGTTGGGAATTAGTGAATTAGTCTTTACAGATTTTTTATATTGTTACAATGGTGTCATACTTCACATTCATCTTATTTCTGAAGACATTCTAATATTTTGTAACAATCAGCAAACCAACAAAACGTACAAAGAGCCCAGAGACCAGACCCTAACAATTATGATTGTTCACATGATCTACTGGTCCAGACTGAAAATAAACTTTATGCAAATATACTCTGTCTGAAATATTCATGTCTTGTGATCAAATCTTATATAAGTACTATTTATTATTAATTCAGCAATTCTGTACAAACTGACTGATAATAAAGTGTAATGATTATGATAATTCCCCTATACACTGATTTATCTTTAGAATATAGTCGCTCTTTGTTTAGTGCTAATTAGCAAATATTTGCTTTTTACACATCCAACTCCATCAGCCCAGCTGTGTCAGGCTGGATCTGTGGCATCGGTCTGCTGCAGCACCACTGCAGACCCGGCCCAAACATGCTCCATCACCGTGACCTTGAGGTCAGCATGCTCACATTGTGATGCTGAGCCCGTTGGGACACTGGCATCAGCCCTCGCTCTGGATGTTTAAACTACCAGGGACTAGTAACAGTGGCCATTCAGTGTCAGTGGCCCCCTGCTGTGCTAGACGCAGACAAACGAAGGCCGGAGGGGCGACGGGGGAACGCTGAGGAGCCAAGCTGGGCTCAATGCAGATTCACTGTGACAGAGCGACGGCGACGGCTGGGCAGCAACAGCCGACCGGCAGCATCTTGACTCCAGGGAAAAACCAAAGCAGCCAGTTCATTACCCAACGTGAAGGAATTCTCAGTCTGAGCTGTCTCGGCCTCCTGACGTTTGTCACGTGTTGATGGGGCTGAAACAACCAGTCAGTCACAGCGGAGCGTCTAAACAAAGCACAACCCCGAAACCACGGCTTCACCAGATCCCATCAATTTATATGACGCGGTGTCAGCGGTGCAGTTGAGGAAAGCGAGGAAGCAAAATGTGCCCCCCCATCATATACATGTCATATACAATCTGTTTATCTCTTTGGTCACAGATGTTATGAAGGGATCAGCTGTTTCCTCACACAGCTGGACACTTTAGTTTCCAGCGAATGTTAAGAGTAAATAGTGCATCTGGATTATTCAGTGTATTCCAGCAGTGGATTAACATACATTTGCTGCACTGGTGTGTATCTGCAACAGAGGAACGGTGGTTGGAATGAGGTCACAGGTGGATCCTGGACTGGGCTTCAAGTCCACAGACCGTCTGTGTTCGGCTCAGAAGTGCCTTGGGACTCGCTTTCAACGAGACGCCGGAGGAACTCTGTGGCTTCGAACCAGACATCTGGTCGTGGAGCCTCGCTGGGGCCTGAAGGAAGCAGCCACTCCACTCAGTCTGCGCCAACCGTTCTGTCGCCGCCGTCTCGCTGACCAGAGAAGCAGGCGGCCACACTTAATAGTCAGGTCATCTGTTGGTTCAAGACACAGTTAAAACCTTATGACACGGAACATGAGAGAGGAGCGAAGGAGAAGGAGGAGGAGGAGGAGGAGGAGGAGGGGAGGGAGAGTGAAACCAAATCCCAGACTGGATTCACTGCTCACTGTTAAAGTCGCCTGAAGTTTATTGCCTGTCCATTTGCAAGCAATCCACCGACGGCCTGTACTCTCCCAGGAAGCCTCCCAAAGCTCTTTTACTGCCTGACCTTCCTATGTTTTTATGGAGCCAGGGAGCAATTGAACATGTTTTAGTTTCTCTGCAGGAGTAGCCAAGATGCGGGGAAGTGATACGGAGCAGGGAATCAGCATCAGCCATCTTCCTCCTGGAGGAGGCGGGATCTGAGAATCATCTGGGCCGCGCTCATCGAGGCCCGGCCCGGCTGCACGGGCGACAGAAGGGCTCACGTTTAGCATAAAAGTGCCTTTAAAAGTAGATTATGCCATTAGTGTGGGACCTAAGGGTCTGTAATAGAGCTGTTTGGGTACACAATGAACCTGGCTGAAGGAGACATCTGACTGCAAGAACAATAGGCATGAAGACAGTGTCAGAGAGACGAGATCTCTGGAAGCCCCACTGACTGCCGGATAAAGGAGCTGTCATACAGACACAGCTCCAGTTTATCTTTTAATTAACGTCTCATACACCAAGACAAACACGCCATCAATAATGCAGCGGTAACATGCTACAATATTAATGTCAGATGAAATGAGGTAATTAGACGGGGAAACTATTTAGGCCCCCGTCCGCCCCAGCTAGCGCGCACGCAGTCCATTTATTCCGGATCCCGCTGGAATAAGAACCCGGAGAGGTGGAGAGCAGCTGATGCCCATGTGTGACCGCGGCCAAACAGGAGGGGACCGAGGGCCGGCGTTTTGCCTGTCGGGGCCGAACAAATGGTGACAAACGATGGCAAATTGGAGTGAAGGCCCCCTGCTGTGCTATGGTCTGCCAGCAGAGCAGAGGTGCTGGCTCGGGAGAATAAAGACACACACGCACGCACACACACACACACGCGGGGAGGTATCTGATTGTAATAAAGTTCAAGGCTCGGCACGCACAAAAGAAACACAATTAATAATAAGACGGCACAGAGAGAAGCCATTGGAAGACTGAAGACGACACACACAAAGGCTCGCTGACAATCTAATCCAGTGTTTCACATGAAAGAGTTGAGTCTCTGCTGAGAAAAAAAAAACAGCAGCATTGGGCCTAATCCTATGAATCCATATGATCGAGGCAGAGGCCTCTGGGAAAAAATAAAGCCATCGCCTCTGACCCGCACCCCTGGTTTCCAGCCCGGTTCCGCAGGCCCGAGGCTCGCGGCGGCCGCCGTAAATAGATGGCAGGGGCCAGTTCCAGCCATGCACTGAGAAATAAGTGTATTTCATTTAATTGGCTGGATAAGACAAAGATTTTTAATTTCCCCTGAGATCTGGGTTGCCAACTTTTGTTTTTTACGCTGCGGAGAAGAAGAGCTGTACAGTGCCAGGAATTTACAATGTTCTCCTTTTGCACGGGCGCTGCCGTGTTCCTCCCGTCCTCTGAGAGCTCTGCAGATATTGGATTAATTATGCAGATGTTTAAATTTCAACCCGGATAAAAGGCTCCTACTGGTCCGTGAACCTCAGTTTGCGTCTGTTCAATCTTCTAAAACCTGTGTTCTGGCACAGAAGACCCCAAACCTTCACCCCCCCCCCATTCTGCCTCCTCCGCACAGACAAACCATTGTGTGCGAGGCAAAGATGAGATTTGCATGCATGTTAGACTGGATTACAGGCTCTGGGAACCTGGACCCCTGTGGTGTCTCTTCACTGTTTGGGCCCAAAATCTGCAAGCTGTCCTTTCAGCCCACGACTTCAAACAAAGCTCACATCTTAATTGGCTCAGGATCATATAAAACCAAAGGTTAAATTCCTACTTTTGAGAGGTTTGGGGCTTCTCTCCAGCTGCCACGTGGAATTTGCGGCCGATCCGTCTCCTTCATTGAGTTTCATATCCATCATCCGCGAGAGTCATAACTGGGGGAGATAAGGGTGCGTGAAAGGGTTAATCCTCTAAGTGATACGTATAATGAGAAGTTTAATCCTTGATCTGAAGATGAGGCGCGTAAGAGGTTGGAGATGGCAGATAAGAGCAGTCGAATCTCTTTAAAAATAGCCGAGGACGCAGCATCAGTCTGGCAGGAGACGCAGCGAACATTTGATGAATTGATTTTAATGTCATACTGTGCCGATACTTTCCTTGATCACGCTCCTCGGCGCGCGCGCGCGCGCTCCGCTCGGGCGTCTCCATCACCCGTCAGCGTATTTATAGCGCGCTCGCTGACAACGGAGCGGCGTCGTGTGCCGCGCAGACAACGGAGCAATCTCATCCGGACGCAGCTCGCGCGCCCTTCCATTTATTCCTAGCGGCGTTTAAGTAAATTGTCAGAGGCTGTCTTCTTTAGGCCGCTAAGCCGCGCGGAGCCGCTCCGCTCAGCGGGATTATAAGCGAGGTAAGATTTAATATTGATCTTCGGCTGACCTCCTATGAAGTTCTCATCACAATTTATAATATTCTCCACACATGACGTTAATGAGATCAACGGGCTCCCGCGGGTGCGCGTGCGGATCGGCCTCGACCTTAACGCCGTCAACGAGCGCGGACGGACTCTTCTTCTGGCGCCACTCGTGGGACGTGAATCTGGGCGAAGCGAAGTGGACGGATTTTGTTGTTTACTTAGCTTCAATTGGTCACACGTACGCCAGCACGCGCACGTGTAAACATATCGTTTCTTTATGCAACAGGTGGAGCAGGCGTCGGCGCGTTGGCTGCAACATGCGAGGCTCCACCATCAAAGGGCCAGACCGTGAAATATCGGGTAATTTTTACCTCACACTGGAACCAAACCGGCTGATGAGCAAATTTACTGTCAGCTCTGAAGCTCTGGTGTTGATTCTTGAGAGAAAAAAAAAATCCTCTTCCCCTCCTCACAAAGCACCACCAGGTTCACAAGCAAGCCACACGGCCAAATGAGCCTGATAATTATCTGAATGTATTTCCATTGCTATTACAGTGGGCTCCAATCAGGGAGCGGGGGGGGGCAATTGATTCAACGTATCTGAGGCCATGGCAGAATGCAAACACACAGCGACGGCAGCTACACCTGAGCGACACATACACAAACCCCACAGCACCAGTGCCACATGTAATAAATCAAATCATCTGCCTTTCCGCCAGCCAGGCCTGTTTTTGACTCTAAAGCTGCTTAAGAAGAGGAAGAGTGGCTGGAGGGGAGGGAAAGGAGGAGGGGGGGGGGGGGGGGGTGATTTGTATTCATCGATACCGAGACATGAGCACACACTGTCCCCTCTCCTCTCGTTTCTTTTCTCACTCCCCTGTCAGCTCATTAGTCGCCCATCTCGATATTGCTATAAGGTGTAGATTCAAACTCTCATCCAATTATGGCTGCACACGAACACACACACACACACGCACGCACACGCACACACACACACACACACGCACACACACACACAAACGCTGTGAATTAGATCAAGAAAAAAGCAACTTTTACATAATTGCCCCCCCCCCCCCATGTGTACGTGTGACAAGCCGCTGCTTTAAATCCTCCACATCAGACGCGAAACACATGATTGGACTTGAGTCAGGCCCTGGCAATGACATCCAGGAGTCAGAATCCTAAGTCAGCAACAATGAGGGTGCAACTGTAAATCTGCGAGCGAGCTGGCAGGAAACCAATGGCTGACATCTATTTAAAAGATTCTTTTAATGAATAGCCTCCACCCAGGAAGCAAAATTACATCCTGTATTAGTAAATTCTGGTAAAATTAAACTTCTTAATAAATGATTTGCAAGGACAAATGTCGCTGTATGAAATGTGAGGGGGGGGGGGTGATTAGATCTGGCCTGATTTCATCCTCCCTCGTATTCTGCACCAACTCATCTATCATCTACGACCCATTAACGGGCGTCCACCGTCCGGCTAATGCCATCAGGAGGAGCGGAGCCCCCTCTGCCCCTCCGCTGCCGCTAATGTAATTGTTATATCCGAGCTCCAGTCAAATGGTGTTTTCCTCTTTGTGAACAATTACCTTTATCTTTGTTAGATGACAGAATGAATCTGCCCTCAGAGCCGACCAGGCCCAGAGACGCAGCCGCGGCCCAAACACGGGTGAATCTGAATTATTAAAGCAGCATTACACCCAAATACTGGGCTCTTTATTCTGACTCGGGTCCATTTCGACCCTTTTGGAGCATTCAAAGTGTCGAGTGCATTCGGAGAGCGAGGGCTAAAAAGATGTGGTGCTGCCTTCAGGTATCAACATGCAGACAGATAAAGCGCCGGGGCCCGCGGTACCGTAATCTGTGCCTCTGCTTCGCAATCACAGGTAAGTCTGGGGCTCAGCGGTCCGGCTGTTCACACCTCAGTCCATTTAGCAGAAATAACACAAAATAGCACGAAACGCCGAAAAGTGGATGGAGCCACCAAGATATTTTTACACGCAGCTGCATGTAGGCAAGTTGCTCTTCCTCTGCTGTGTATAGAGACTGGATGGAGCCATTTATAGTCACATAGTGGTACAACAAGCCTGCAGTAAAGCTCAGCTTCACCTTCATCTTCACCAGCGCGACCAGGGCTTCCACTCTCCAATTACATAATATCATCCCATCTTTGGCTTCCTCTAAAATCCATCTCCATGGCGACAAACGCTCTGCTGCGGCTCACGGAAATAATTGTCGTCTCCCGCATCAAATGGTTGTTCAGTGTATCTTTAAAATTTCATAACTTGTGCAGCAGTGGATTTAGCGAGGAAAAGCCCGAGGCGCCCGACGAGGCCGGAGCCGGATGATTCTGGGTCCGAAAGCACTGACGACACACGGAAAAGAAATCAGTCTTTATAATCACGCAGTGACATCATAATGTCAGTGTTACACTTTGGCTCATTTCATAATTTGAATCGGACAAGTTGACGAGTGGTCGGTCGATCGACCCCAACGCATTCACACAGACCCCATAAACTACATCAACTCATATATAACATGCAATTCATGTTTGTTTAGCCATAAATATTTAATGTTGTGAAGACACATACATTTATAGCAAAGCTTCAGGATATTGACACACAAACATTTTCTTCATCTTCCTATTTGTTTTTAGTCATAAAATAACGTACATCTGTTACATGATAAACTGCAAACAAGAGTTGTTTTTTTTAAGCTAGCTAACATTAGCTCTTGTAAGCTCTTATGTACACGTGGCTTTAGCAATAGATTTCCTTTGTCTAAACAGACGGAAGCGTTCCGTCGCTCGTTAATTACACTTTTAACTTTCTGAGTCAATGTTTTATTTATCTTTTTAGGAGCCACATGCTTTCACTCTGATGAATAATTTTACTTGCTTTTCTTGCCAACTAAAGCTTATTTAGATCTGAATATTTATAGTCAGCGAGGAAAACTGGGAGTTTTCGGGGGAGTTGTCAATATTGAGGGTGTTGTAGGTAAAAAAAAAAATGAAAAAGCACAAGACGCAAGGAGTGAGGCTGAAAAGCGAGCTAATTCAAAGAGAGCGAACTCACGCTTGACCTGATTCTATGTGGCCTGTCATCTCCCTTAAAATGTCAAGCACCTGGACACGCTGATCAGGGCATGAAAGTACTTATATATAATATGTCCTTGAGTCCCAGAGATTAGAAATTCCATTTGGGGCGAGCACCCTTTGGAAAGCCAAACATCACACGCCGAGCGCAGGAAACTGGAAAGGTTACTGAGCCTTATCTGCAATTATGCAAAAACACAGAGACACTGACCAAACCCGTGTTCGCTGCTACAAAGGGAATCGACAATGCCTTGATGTTGCCCACAGCGTCCTCCTCTCTCCACACAGATGTGTAGCACGCAGCACATCCTAGAGGAGACTATAGGCAAGAACAGCTGACTACACTTTGTCATGTTTTGAATTATGAATAGAGGTAATTAAACTTTAAATCCCCCAAAGAAAAACGATAGAGAGGGCTAATTAACGAGTACTTTTTATTATTTGGTTTTAATTCAGGGGCTCCTTGTCTACGCGCGGAGACGCAGACGGGTGGAGGGACACATCCAGATCACATCAAAGCGCTTTGGTCACATTCGAGCTGGTGCTTTTATTTTAATAACCTTCAGTTTTCCTCCGACGGCGCAGATACAAAGAGACGTGTAAAGCTCCATTCTCTTTGACCCTCGTCTTCTATCAGCTGCACTGACGTGGAGCAGCTAAGATGTTGACAACTCCACTTGTGCACTCATTGTGTCAAGCGTTTCATTTTCACAGTGTTGTTTCCTTTTTTGTGTGTGTGTGTGTGTGTGTGTGTGTGTGTGTGTGTGTGTTTCTTTTTTTTTTTGAGCGAATAAAGGAAGTGAGACGGGAAACGAGAAATTGTGGGTCACATGGAATAAACCTGCTCAGTTTATCTTTTCATCAACACCTGGGAATATAAATAGTTCAGTTTAAAAATAATGGCTTTCATCTTCACTTAGCCTCTGAATATTCAATATGAGAGCAATGGTGCCCCCTTGTGTAGCATTTAATTAATAGACAGATGGAGATGGGGGGGTTTAAAGCATTGTGTTTGACTGGGACTGAGCTGCAGCTTGTGAGGCGCGGTACGTTATCAGAACAGCTTTTATTCCACACTCCGACACTTTCCTCTTCACCCGGCGGGTATGGGCTGATGAAGGGCCCTCCCTCCCTCCCTCCGTCTCCAGCCTCGGTGACCGCTGCTACCCCCCGCTGTCGCAGCTCTGGGCGCTCTGCACGGCCCTGGGCTCCGTCAGCCGCTCGTAGGACAGCGCCGTCATCACCTGCGGAGATGTGCGCCGTGATGAGGCTTGGGAGAATAGGGAGCGCGGCGAGCAATAAGCGGACGCTGGCGAAGGAACGCTGAGCGAGCGCTTCTCCACTGGCACCTGCAGCCCATAGCTACCGTTCACTGTTTAATGCACTGAGGGTGGAGAGGCGGCTCATTGCATTAAAGATGTGCCATCCACTACATAAGTCAACATTAAAAATAAAAACATGATGTCACTGATGCTGTGCAACTTATCTTAGCATAAAGACTCACTAATTGAAGCTTATTGAATAATCAGATAGTTGAAGCTTGATTGAAGCTCACTAATTGACCTGCCATATGATCAAATCTATCAGTGTGGAATGAAGTCACCTCCTTGTTCCACTTACTGTTATCATCAGGAGGAGAGCCAGCATCAAGCCCAGCATTATGTACAAATTAGCGGTCAGGCCTCCGGCCCACAGAGGACCCAGGATGGTGGCGAGACCCCCCACCGAGCGTCTGACGCCTTGGCTGAATCCTTTAGGAGACGCATTACAAAGCATTGCGGGTTATTTGTGTGTGCGTGCCAGCGTAAAGCAGTCGCGGGGTAATTAACGGCGTTCTTTAAGCAGCATATGCCAGGCGGCAATCTGCTGTTCGACGCCAACGCGTGCCAGCGCGAACGCGAGCCAACCTTGTGTTTTCTCCGCCGTGACTTTGGAGAAGAGGGACACCTGAGACACGGCCACGAAGGGAAGTCCCAGCAGCTGCAGGAAGACGCCGACGACGAAGGCGGCCAGCTCCCACCTGTAACCACCTGAGGCGCATGTAAAAGAAGAGCACACACAAACGCCGGCCCCCATTGGGTAAATCTGACAGATCTGCTCATCTATTCTAGTGCTTGTATTGGTAACGTGTGGTGGCGGCGACTGATCCCACTCCAGTCACCCGGTTCTCAGCTCCTGGATTTTAAGCCTCTTCCACCAATGGCTTGGCACCACCGCACATATCGGCCTCGGAACGGAGAGACCGCGGCCAAGCTGGCAGCCGCCGCGTTCCTGGGATCTGAGCTTTGCATCGCGCGCGTGCGCCCACTCGAACCGTTGCATGTTCCCGCATAAGCCCAGATTCCGAATGAGTTTTCGCCCAATCGCGCGCGTTTCCTGCCTTTTTAGGTTTTGGTGTCTTTGTTTGCTCGTTTTAACTGCAGCTGGAACAAACAGCATATTTCCTTTAATTAGATTAGTGGAATCCTATTATATGTACTCGGTCTCCCCTCCGCTCCAACACCTGTCACTCCTAATCAGCGTGATAAACGTGACAGGCTGAGGCAGACGCGGGCTGGCGCGAACGCCGTTTCCTGCCCCGATGACATCATCACAGTGTGTCCCCCATGAAGGGGGTGTGCGTTTGTCAGCTGAGCACCTCGGGGGTCGCAGAGGAAGAGCAGGCACCAGACGCAGGCCGCGGAGCAGATGAGCAGGCCCGCGGCCAGCACGGCGCGGTCCGCCGCCCTGCCGCTCAGCCAGCGCACGAAGAAGAAGCCCAGGATGACCTCCACGCCGCACAGGCTGTACATCAGGCTGTTGCCCAGCTCGCCGAAGCCGAAGTAGCGCTGCGTCACGGGCGTCACCATGGTCTGGAGATGGTCAGAGAGATGTTGGCAAGGTCAGCGGAGGGGAGAGAGAGGGGGGGGGGGGGTCTGTTAGAGCAGCTTTAAAAGGCCCGACTGAGTCCAGATCAAAGGGAGATATTAAAATGATGACATCATCCAGAGCAGTGACTATTCAGATGCCTCGGATTAATGACAGAGGTCTGTTCACGGTCTCATTCTGGTCACAGAGTAATTAACGCGATCACCACGTCCGTTTTATTCTGAGAGTTAGGCAGCAGCCGATCGTTATCAGTGACGTGAGGTCGGGGTGGGCGGAGGAGGCGGAGCCTCACCTGACAGATACCACATGACTAAAATATCAAAATAAGAATCCACTCATCTATGTTATGTTTTAAGTGTAGTTATATAAAAATCATTGTATTTGCGCATTTCGTGATGCTAAAGTAAAAGGGCTGATCTGTTTCTTTCACAGCTCGTCTCCACTATAACGTTTGCAGCCTACACAGATTTATTCTACACCTTGACTCTGTACAACCTGCCAAACAATGATTCAATGAATCAATGATTCTATGACATATTTAACCACTAATTTAAGTGCTTGAAAATTAAATTTGAACTTTGAGTGAAGTATTGTCAACAACTTCACTAAGGCTCAAAATTGAACATTTACACCTCTCTATACTTTAGAGTATGAATCGTGAAGAACACATGGAGGCTACAGGTCAGGTATCGTACTGCTGTAAAATTAATGTTCCTTCAAGGCCAAATATGTTCCTTTATGTGAGATAAGAATGATGATCAAATATGAATTGCGGCCAGTGATAATATGCATTCTGCCAATTAAATAGTGAAAAATACATATATACAAGTTATTATAATTGTCCAGAGGACTCTGTGTTTCACCAACCATGAACCTCACCGCACATCACTGATCATTATGGAGTAAGGATGAATAGGGATGAAACCCTGGGTGGAGGAGTGTGACACTGTGGGAACTGAGGCTGATGGATTTCTGTGGTAGTTGCTCTCACCTCCAGCGCCGTCTGATTGAAGAGAGTGATGAACTGAGCTGTGAGGAGAACAACAACCTCCTCCCTGAGAAACTCTGCAGACAGAAAGACAGAGGATTTCTGAAAACCATAGAAACCAGGAGAAAGATATGGATCATACATTAGTCTTAGTAAGTACCATTGATAATAGCTTTAATTAGGTTCAGATAAAAAAAGAAACCAGACAATCTGAAAGTTGATTGTCTGCCTGCTTGTTTTTTTATACCCAAAACATCACAACATAAGAAAAACTGCATTTTAATAAATTCCACAGTTTGATACCAGCTTTTCCTGGAACAAAACATCCCTCGTGGACTTGGAGAGGAGGAGAATTGATCTGGGCTTGATGCTAAATTTGGATGTTTGTGCCAGATGGCTGAAGGAATGCTTTGACTGTGGTTCACTTCGCTCGTTTTTCTATTTACTCATTTAATTTTTGGACACTAGTTCATATACACACACACAAATAAGACTTTATATTCTATGTATTTTAAAATGTGAACCCTAGAGTGAAGTAAGCATAACCCAAAGCAAGACGTATTTCAAGAATGTTTAATTGTTCAGACCGTGACTGAAGGTTGAGGTTCTTTATTCCAGGTTAAAACAAAGGGAATGTATGAATGTGGGTCTGTGCGTGATGACTGAATAGAAAACGGGTTTTTGTGCATCTGCTGAAACACTGACCCAGTTCAGACCGAATGCTTTGGAAACAAACAGACTTTCTTTCCTCCATCATTCCAGTGAAGTCGACATCAAGTGCGAGAAATATCACAGGCTGAGGGAAAGAAACCGTTGTTTTTTGATCCATGACCTCAGCCAGAAATAAAAAGATTTGATGAAAGAAAGTTCAAAAGATCCGCCTGAGTTTCAAAGGTTCCTCGCAGATGCACAAAAATTCCGAGAAGCTCAATAATTTAGAAGTGAAAAGCAGGCGCACACTGTCAGGGCTAAGACACTCTCCTCCTACAGCATGTGCCAGAGCTGCAGACATCCAGCCTTTCTCCCGAGCTCGTGCTGCTGTAGGTTTACTTCAAAACAAAAAAAAAGTCCAATCAATAGCAAGAATGTTGGCCACGTTACCAATTCTGCCTCCATTTCATCCACAAGTCAACCACAGCAAACCTGTCGATAAAGAGGGAAGTCCGCTGCCCATTGGCCACATCTTCAAAGCGCGTGCGAATCGATTTAAAGGGTTTGACACACGGGAAAACACAAACGAGAGGAGGACTAACAAAGTACGGGGGAACTTAATCGATGGCACCGAAAATCACCGCCCGCGTGACACTGATCCAACAGGAAGCCTGACATCACACACACGCTGACAAGAACCAGACACGGGTGCAATCAATACCCGAGGGAGTGTGACGTGACGCGCTATGCAGAGCCACGAGGGGGAGGGGGTGTGTGGGTGCGACTGAGCATGCTGGGAAATCAACGGAGCCGATGCGGAGCACGTGCCGAACCGGGCTCGTCCCGCTCACCTCTGCTGGCGCTGAAGCGCTTGAACGGGTTCGACGCCTCGGAGGAGCGGCGGACGGGCCGCGTTTCCGGCGAGGCCGAGCTCTCCGATTGGCTCGACCCGACGGCGCGGTACGCATGCGCCGGCTCCTCGTCGGACCCCACCAGCGGCGCCTCCTCCTCCTCCTCCTCGTCGCCGCGTCGGCCCCGCTTCATCTCCATCGCCCCCGCTCCTCCTTCAGAGCTGATGGGGGGCGAGTCCCAGTACAGGGCCAGAACCACGAACTGGAGCAGCACCCACAGCAGGCACATGAAGATCTGGGAGCACGGAGGAGGGGGGGTTCAACAATCAAGTAACCCCGCACGGTGAAATTAAGAGAGATGCACGGCGTCATATTATGTGAAGTGGAAGTAGGTGCGAAGGAGCGTTGTTATGTCTCATTTAAGACGTATCTGCGCTACAGGTGCTTTATTCAGAGAGGCTCCTGAGATCTCTCTGAATAAAGCCGCGATCGATGCAGGCTTTTACAGGCCAGAGTGTAGCTGCAGGTGTTTTGTATTCTTCTTACTCAGCGAAGAACAAAGAAGGCAAAATAAAATAGGTGATGCTGGCGAATGCAGAGCGAGTGTTTCTGAGGACCGCGTCTGTATTCACAGGGCTTTTGGAGAACGTTAGATTGCTGATTATCTGAACGCTCTCACCCCGGGAGACGTGTACTTGTTCACGGCAAAGGGCCCCAGTTTGAAATCACACAGCCGCAGGAACAGGTTGAGCGCCGGCCCTGGAGAGACGGGAGGAATGGAAACAGGAAGCTGGAGTCAGGAGCCTCCGACTTAGGGATGTGATTGAACGTCTCCCTTTTCGCAGCCGAAACCGAGCATCGGACACAAACATTAAAAACAAATCCTCGTCTGGGATGAGAGTGGAGGGGACCGACCGAGAAGCAGGCCGGCCTGCCGACAGGCCATGATGGCGGCGAAGATGCCGGAGCGCTCCTCGGGCCGAGTGCTCCGGGTCAGGAAACCGAAGATGGAGGAGCCCGCTCCTGCTCCGACACCTGAGAGGGAAACAGCATCAGCGAAGGAGGCGGAGTCTGAACTGTTTGTTGGAAGAAGGTTAAGGCTAAAAGGCAGCCAGGGTCAGGATTCGTGTGTGTGTGTGTGTGTGTGTGTGTGTGTGTGTGTGTGTGTGTGTGTGTGTGTGTGTGTGTGTGTGTGTGTGTGTGTGTGTGTGTGTGCGTGCGTCACCTGCTACGAGCCGGCTGCATAACAACAGCCACTTCGAGTATCCAATAAAATACAGGAAGTTGCCTGAGGACAGAGACAAATGGGAAGCATTCCTGGACGCCAACACGCGTCCACAGCGTGAAACAAATCCTTTACGCCGTGTCCAAAACCATCCCGTGGTTCTAAAATATGAAATAGCTCGACTGCTATTTTATGGCTTGTCAGGAAATTTAGCCCAGACAGTGAATGGCTTCCTTTTCCCCAAGTAGATTCTGGTTCACATCTATGGCTCAACAGCTTCTATTCATACGCTCTCCAAAGTGATGTCATTGAATCCGTCCAACAAGCCACTCACCTGCAATCTCGAACAGATTGGCAAAAAGAACGATGGACTTTGTTTTCTTACTCCTGTCCGACCAGAACCCAAAGAGCGGGTCGGCGAGCAGCCCGGCCAGGCTGAAAGCAGACAGACCCAGGCCCAGGAAGTAGGGAGGGGCCTCCAGAATCTGCAGATAGGTCCATACGGTGGGCAGGATGACGGCTGGGACCATCGGCAACACACAGAAGAGAGGGGAGATGTGTAAATGACAAGCTTGTTTACCCTCAAGATGAAGCTCCGTGTGATGTGAGTGCAGCCCAAATGCCAGGCCGATCTCATTCCAGTCCGCTAATGAGGCCATTATCTCCTGTGTGCAAGTCTGAGGAGCTCCCATAACGGACTTACCGTACTCAATGCCGCTCAGCATGAATATCAGCCCAATGGTGAAAAAAGTTAGATTCCTCTTCTTGTGGTTATTCATTGTGCTCGGTGTCCTGCTGCCTTTTAGGCTCCGAGCTCCGTCGGCACATCTCGCACGGAAACGAACGGAATGAGTTTAAATGAAGACACCGTGCGTCCAATTACAGCAATGATCAGAAGAATGCGTCTCAGCGCCGACGTGAGGACAACTTCTGGGGGCGGGAAACGCGGCGACAGCTCAGCGGGGACGAGGCCGGACCCCGGGACGGAACCAGAGCCAGAGGCGTCCCGGCCCGGTGGGAGGACGCCGCCGCATCACGCATTGATGCTAGAGCCGGAATTCTGTTTGAGCGTGTGCAGCCGCTCCCAGCTCCCGGTCAAGGCAGTGTCTCCAGTTACCAGGTGAGCTGAAGTACACGCAGCTCCATGCATTTTTAATCCTGTTTTCTCCCGTTTCATCCGAAGCTGTTGGTTCCTCCGCAGGAAGGGGGGGCTGGAGCGCCAAGGCTGCATCGTTACTGTTGTCGGCGTCGGATGTGAACAGCTTTTTATTTAATAACTGCATTTGCCTCTTGACACGTAGCGTAAATCACATGCCGTCATAAAGGCACAAAGGTAATAAAAGTGATCTGATTACATTTCCCAAAATAAAAGCTGTGACACAAACAGTCACGGCTGCACTGAGGTAGCTGTCTGTTAATGGCTGCCTCTAAAACAGTGTCACCAAGTCAATGCCTCCATATGACGATATAGACATGAATAATACTAATAATAAGGTGGTGTGAAGTCTATAGATAACATATAATTTCACGTCCTGCACCCACATCACACTTTTAGTAGGACGAGACTGAGGGGTCACAGGCGCTGTCTGCTTATTTGGCGACGGAGTCCCACTTTATTCCATTTCTCTGAGGGACTTGATACAGTTGGTTACAAATTCTGACTCTGAACTGTCATGATGCTGTTTAGCTTTGTGCAAAATGTTGATAATGCAGGAGGGATTCAGCCTCCGCGGCCCACCGAGAGGCCATTAGCATCCTACCTGCCTTACCTGAGGTGGTTTCTATGGAAACGCACACGAGGACGGAAGGTGTTGTTGCGCTCACCTGCGAGCGCTGCTAAACAACAGGGAGCTCCCTGGCGAATAGGCTGCAATCCGGCCCAGTCAGCCAGCCGGAGCCTGCTGGAGGCGCGAGATGAGGTCTGAGTTGTTGACAATGAAATCTGACTTTCAGATGGAGGAGCTCTTGTTAGGTCGCTGAGCGCTACTTCGGGCTCGGCTCGGAGGCGGCGGAGCTGGGAGCGGGCATGATCCTGAACGCGGCGTCTCCCCGGAGGTCGTTCAGCATCCCCATTAACATCAACCTGCAGGGTGCTCGCAGGCGGCAGGCGCGGTAAGAGGAGGCAATCGACCGGCTTTAAAAGCACTGCTGGGAGTTCATTATTCAGGACAAACACTGGGGTTTAAGAAGCTTCAAGTTCAGATTTCCAATTGTCCGCCAACACATGAGTATTTGTTATTACACTGTACGTGGCCTACATACGGGTGGAGTCATCAATTAGCTAGCAAACATTTCAACTGTTGCACTAATGATGTCATTAAACTTAATACCTCTGAGTACTTCTAGGGGTTTTGTCCACCAGTGTTGTTATGGAGCATTTTATAGAAGACTGGTGACGTTATACAGTATATATGATGCACAGGTGAGCAGTAATCTGTCATTTACACTAGATCTCTAAAAGCTGTAAGCGCAGATGTTTAAATGAGCTGCTTCCAAAGCACATCTCACTGATCTTTGCTCATCAAGGAAAAAGCTCAGAGTGACATGACTGTGATCCAGCGCGTGTTGTGTTCATACGTCAAATGAATGAATGTAACCCTACGCGTCTGAGCCACAGGGACGGCACCCACACAGGGGCGGCCCCGGACCAAGACTGGAGCCGAGGGGCCGACGAGGACGAGGCCCAGCGGGTTCGGACCCAGACGCCGGTGATGAGCGTGGGCGAGGACAGGGCCATCCTGCTGGGCTTCACCATGATGGCCTTCTCCGTGCTCATGTTCTTCGTCGTGGGGATGACGGTGGTCAAGCCGTACATTACCAGGTACGCTGCACATTTACACTTCATGAACACAAAGCCTCTGAAACCTCACTATTGTTTTGCAGTAACTGGCAGGAGCGGAGCAGCTGCGTGCTGGTGCGGACCGACATCCTGAAGGACTGGGTGGACTGCAGAGGCGTGAGCACCGTGCCGTGCCTCCGGGCCACCGTTCGCCTCGCGGACTCCAACCGAAGCGCGGTCCTGCGCTTTGACGAAGAGTCCGTCCTCGCCACTGCCGAGGTGAAGACTCCAGGCGTTACGCTTGACCTCGTAGAGCCCCAGGTTTGGACCTGCTGCGCTGCAGGTGCGGCAGAGTCAGATTTTCATTTTGTTCCCCACTGCTCCGGACGTCTTTATTTTAGCCGCATAAGCAGGGACCTGGGAAATAGGTGAAGGCAGAAAAGTGTGCTGAAGCAGCTGACAGGATGGAAAACCTGCAGCACTCTGATTCCTGAGCCCCTCTTAATAAGCCAGCATACATTATTAGATGTTCACTGCACTCGTGCTCCATTTAGAGCTTTTTCAGTACCCTCAGCAAATACAGGCTAGAAGGCCTGGAATTCTTCTGACAGACAAAAGCTGGTGGAAAAAAACCTGGAAGCTTGTTTCGCTGATTGCAATCAGTGCTGCCAACTGTAACAAGCGTCTCACTTGATAAAAATTACACTTGAATCATATCCTCCTTTCCTTTCCCAGTGTTTCTACATGCCTAAATGTCGGATGGAGAGGGCCGATCTGGAGGACGAGGTCCGAGAGGTGAAGCGGTTCTTGGACAATCAGCGGGGGAACACCTCGTCATGCTTCAGCAGCGGCGCGCGGCACCCCGGCGACGTCATCCTCCGCAGGAAGTACACGCTGAGGAGGTCCCTGTTCTCCCTGCTGTGGCCCTGCCTGACGCTGGGCGGCGGCGCGCTGCTCGTGGGCCTGGTGAAGCTGACGCAGTGCCTGGCCCATCTGTCCTCCCAGGTGTCCGGCGAGGCCGCGGGGACCAGGCTGCCGCTGACATACAGCCAGGGCAGAATGTACAGGCTCCTCCGCAGCATCCAGTCGCCCGCGTGATGAACCGGGGTCGCCTCAATTATTTAAGAGGACCACAAGGTCTTCTGGAGGCCAGGCACGCACCTCCCGACTAACCAAAGGCTCGATGGAATAATGCTACACCTATTTCTAAAATTGAGGGATATTCTTCAGAAGCTGAAACATGCCGGAGGAAAATCTGCAGGGCTTCAGTTCTTAACTCATAAATGTCACACTTTCCATCATATCTGTCATATACAAGATCACGTATTTCTATCTGCTGTCGCTGGTCATCATTAACCAGCTTTTTGAGTAGACCTTACTTTAAATATGCTTGACATGCCAAGACTGATTTTTTTTAAATGCATTTGCTAGACATTTTATAAACATTGAATATCATCAAATATGAATTTATTGTACTCAGTTCCTAAGACTAGTCTAAAAGCATCTTTAGAAAATTCAAGGCCTTTTTTTTTACTAACAACACTTTGACTGATTAGTGTTCAGAGGGATTTTGAACCATTTTATATGTATAAATTAATCATATTTGTTTGCCCAGAAACAAGTGTTGCATTTAATGTGCTGTTTTCTGTGAAAGATTTAGAATCCAATGAAAGCCCTGATCAATACTGTGAACTCCTTTGATAAAACGTTTACAAGCTTGTACGTTACACATTTGTACCCAAGCAAACGAATGTAATAAAAAGCCTCATAATGTGAGAGGGAGAAATGTTTTTATTATTCAACAGTATAATAAATGAATGCATACAGTTTCTTATCTGACATGGTCATATGAGGATGATTAAAGCAAGTACTGGAAAGGTTGATGATATATACAGATGCAAAGACAGTTAACATATGGATGTGGGTTAAAACATGCAGAATAAGCTACTTATTGTGCTTACTGACTTCCACTCTGGAGGAAAGCTCCACTTATAAAGACTGTCCCTCCGACAACAGCATCAAGTCCTTGTCTTGTCCTTCATTCAACCATTTACCTCGGCTTTGCCATTCATATCGTTTCAACAACTAAAAGCTGTCTACTGGGTTCTTATGAGGATGGTGAACGTACACGTACGGCTCCTCCCGGTCTTTTGGTTAGCACTTACATGTATGAGCTCGCTTACACTTTTTTTTTCTTTTTAAAAATACAAAAATATATTACCTCTGTAAATATTCAAGGAAAGCATTTGCACATGTAGTAGCAGTAGCAGATTCTGTTACCTTCATTGTGACTCTGTTGTACCTCAAACACGTAACAAATTCGCTTTTATACATGAAATTCAAGTAAACAACATCAGGTCAAACAAAAAATCAAAATCAGAAAGAAGATATTCAAGGACCTCATGCATAATGCAGCATGAGAAACAGCAACCATAAGTAGAAAAGGGGAAATTATATCATTAGGTGTAGATGGATTTTTTTTCTATGGGATCTAGTTCTTTCAGGCTGGGACCCGCCCACAGCTCTGTAGCCTGTACAGCAGCACATGCATCTCTGTGGGATCGGTTTCCTGAGCATGTGCATGGTGAAAAACTGGACTTTCATACAGACTCGAGTGTTTGGGGAAACCACGCTGTTGTAACGCCAGAGCTCTGCCTGACCCCTGACATGTGCCTGTGCTTTAGGCAAACCTGCAAAGACTACTCCCTCACACATTAGGGGGACATTTAAAGGACACGGGGGACGAAGACACTTGTTTTAAAATTCATTTCAATTACTTCTAGTTACCTAATCCGTATGATCTCAGACCATAAGGGGCATAAGTGAGGAGGGTCTGGTAAAAATTCAAAACACCTCCTGTAACGTCTTCCAGAGAGCTTGTTGTGGGCCTCCACATATGGACCTGGTTAGGCGAGGTAAAAAGCAGGGTCCAAAGATATTTCTCAGTTATTTCTATTAGGAAAAAGTAGAGAACCATTTGAGACCATCGGTCGTTTTACTGTCTGTACTGTGTGTTTAAATTTCTTTGACACACTCCTCAGAGTAAGGAGGCGTCCCCTGACGCTCACACGGAGACCTGCAGTGTACAGTACATATGATCACAACTTGCATAGTGTAACAAGCACTGCACACACGAGGAACGCTTGCCTAAATATCACAAATAACCAGTTCATCACAGGTCACACACCCGTCTGCAGCGGCTTAGAAAGGATTTCGGTAGTGTTTCAATTGTCAGATAATAATACTGATAGACGAAACAAAACGAAGACAAAATACTGCGCAGATCGGTGCTTCAAGGACACGTGACATTTGGAATAATAGTGACTGTTTTTAAAACAGTAAGACAACTAAGTAGTGGGATTACATACGTAGTACTTTGGCTCAGTAGGAAATAGAATTAAAAAGGAATATGTGCACTAAATGCATATAAGTCAATTGATACAAAGCTGTAAAAAAGTGAGTTACATAGTGACATGATTTCTAAAATAAGGACATCTCTCCTTTAGGCTACAAAGAAGTTGTTGTTTCAGCTTGAGTTTTCCACAATGCATCCTCTGTCAGTCTTTTAGTGTGTGAGGACTGTGACAGGAGTTTCTGGGCACCTATCACGCTTCCTTCACTGTGTTTCAGCCGCCCGTCGCCCCCGTCTTCATCAGTTCGAAACAGGTAGTGGGACTAATGTCGTTACTGTCAGTTTGTCAGCTGTGCTCGTAGTATACCGCCGTACTGATTCTTAGTTAATGCTAATGGTTGCAGGTTTACTGAACATATTTATAGAAATAATACAAACAGACACAATAGTGTTCACATGAAGACCAACCTAGTCAAGGTCCAATAGACATGTTTAGTTCCTATGAATAAGACGGATGAAACATGATATATGAATCGCACCCTTGCTTCTAAGGTGTGCATGGAGATGAAATTCTCACTGAGAGCTTAGATGTTACATCCAAGAAAAAGGCCCTGCCGAGCTCCCTGATGTCGTAGCACACTGGGAGGCAATGTTTCAGAGTCACCCGCTGGCATATGCATTGACCAGGCTTTAGTGTGTTAAGAGTAAATACCTCGTTCGATTCCCACTATCCTTTTGGTTTTTAGTGTGCTGTTGTTGCCACAGTCCGCTCAGTTCATAGTGTGCTGCCGGATTGTGTGGAAGATCCAGTCCATCTTGGTAGTCCACCCTCCATGATGAGCGTCGTTCATCTGCTTCATGAAGTAGTCCAGGGCCTCCTGCTCCGACTTGTCGAGGGCCAGGGTCTTTCTGATGTAAGCGATGTCGTCGAAGGACTGTAACTCGGGCATCCCTGAGCCCAGCATCATGGAGAAGAGGTTGATGAAGAGGTTGGCGTGCTGCCTGATTGCTAGGTATGCCTTGTAACACATCTCCTGAAACCTGAGGGGAGTAGGCAGACAAGAAATTAGATACATTAGCTACAAAGCTAAGCTAAGCTAAAAAAAGGTGATAACTGATCCTTTTGCTTTGCCCCATCTAACCACCTTTGTCCTACCTTTCGAACTCTCTCGTTTTGGTGCACTCTTGAGTTCCTTTGCTAATCACAATCAAGAAGTCCTGCGTGAGCACAAAGGGCACGCGCTCTCTCTTGTACCCAAACTTCTTCTTTTTGTGGTCAAGGAAATGACCAAAATCTATGTGAAACAGCTGTAAAAAGAAAAAAAAATATTACTAACAAAATAATCTTTACTTTGCACGTATAGAACATTAAATAATGTGAAAATGTAATAACTACCTGTCCATCATCTTTGACCATAATGTTGCTATTGTGCCTGTCTCCTATGCCCAGGATAAATGTGGCTACACAGTAGCCTGCGCACGACCGTGTGAACAGATCTATGGCCTGGTCATACCTGACAAATCAAACAAATGGAAAATACTTTAGTCTCAACCAGGATCCAGAAAAGTGAAGTATTACCAAAGAAACAGCGGTTTAAATGTGATTTCCTTTGAACGATAACAACACCTATTCTAGTATAGAACGTCTGTGCAAATCACTGCTTCTGTCACTCACATTTCTCCCTTGTTCTTATCCTTGAGCCACTGATGCAGTGTGTGGCTGTTAAACTGCAGCGCCCCCTTCAGGCCTCCTTTACACTGGATCTGCATGATGGTGTGAGAGTTCCTCACCACTTCAATCAAACCTACACAGTCGCCAATCGACAGACAACCGTAGGGCAGCATCCTGCGAAAAGAAAGGAAGTCAGTAAACAGATAGGCAGAAAAAATTAAGACACAAAACACTAGATTCTAGAAGATGAAATTCACCAGCACTCAGGCAAAGACAACATAAAAGGTTCAGCCGATGTTAATATGTACCTGCATCCTGGCTGTCATGGTGAAATGAGGAGCCTACCTGAGATCAAGCCCTTGGTTTTGCCAGATGTTCTCCATTATCCTAATGATTTGCAGTGTCAGCATATCCTGCCTCAGATCTACAGAGATCGAGAGAGACAGTGTGGATGACAGGGAGGTGAACATTAGCTGCTTAGCTGTGCTTTGATCAACACCGTGGAGCAGAACTGTCAAATTCAGTTTTGGTGCGGCTGCACAGCTGTGTGATGCACAGGCAGCTCCACAAACGTGCCATAATGTGATTTGTTCTTCCTGAACTCCATGCAAGAAGCAGGGATGGGGTCGTGTTTGTGTTTCGTGAAATTTCCTACGGTCTTAGGCTGAATTATGATTTAGCAAGAGCAGTTTGGAGCCTGTGTGTGACAGGGACAATCAGGCACAAAAGCAGAGTGGGACAAGGGAAAAACAGGGAAGACCTACCATCTCCGTTTTTAAAGATGATTTCGTTGTTTTGAAAGAGCAGCTCCGACATCATATCTGGGTTTTCCCAGTTAAGCCAGAGAGGTCTTTTGGCTGATGACATCATCCTGCATTCCTCTAGGCTGAAACGGACACGGCAATGCATTTTATCGTGGTTATCATAAAATCAGACTGTGTCTCCGTAGCAGAGTAAGTAATCCACACACACAAACAAATGTTTTGTTATATACTATAAAAAGCTATTTTGATATCAAAAGGCACATCTACAAATGGCATGACAAATACCAAGCCTTTGAAAAGGAAGGGTTAAGATAAGGCTGCTGTACCGGAGGTTTCCCAGCTGGTGTGCAGGATTCAGTGGGGAGGTGAAGCTTTGCAGTGCATCCATGTAGTCAGGCCTCCTCATCTGTTCCACCAGAAATTTCATTTGAACCTTAGTAGGGATAAATAAATGCATCAATTATTAATAACCCTGGAGGAGTAGGTCAGTCTGGCGAATAAGCAGTAAGTACAAACAGCGTGCTGCTGGTTTGCTTCAGCAAAATTATTAACCTCTTGTGGTGAGGTAATGCTGCTACAGTGGGGGTTTTGAGTAATAACAGGCCCCCTCTGGTGGACATACGGGACATTAAGTGGTTAGAATGATTGTTTTTAAGTAATTTGTGCTGAGTGGATGGACATCATGAAGAGTCATCGGTTGGATGATGTGAAGATCCTGGGTGTGTCCTATAGCTATGTAAATAACTAAACTAACTGTTTAGACAAAAGAGCAAATTGGCTTGTAGCAAAAGATTCAATATCAGTTAAGTGAAATGAAGAGCAAATGACTAAATTACTTGTTTTTCTCAGGTGGCCAGATAAAAACTTCAAAATTGGCTGGTCTTCATTTCTTAGAAGCAGCAAACTAAAGGTCGTAACCAGAGAGCAGGGGTAATAGAGGCCTTCATCTACTCTGCCTTCATCATGGAGTGAATTTTAGCATTTTTGATGTCCTGCATTAGTCCACGTTAATTACCATCCGATTTTTAAAGGTGTATTATCCTTGGTTGGTTGAAATGAATGCATTATGTTGCAAACTTACTGCTGTCCACTTATCTGCTTTGACCAAGATTGGTCCAGATGTTGTCAAGATTAAGTTTAACGATTCAGCGGATCACAAATAACGGCGGCCGGCTGTTACCTTCTGTGCCTCATCTTTCTTCTCCTGCTTGAGAAGGTCAGTGAGATTGATGAGCTTCTCCATGGCCTCCACCTGTCTGCTAAGGTGCTTCAGATACATGCCACAGGCCCGGCAGTACGACTCCAGCAGCAGCCCGAACCGCTGGCTCACTGTCTTGTTGTGCATCTCTGACCTGAGCATAGGAGGACAGGAAAGACTAAGACAACTGTGTCCCACTAGCTCTAGAGCTACAAAGACACAACGTATACCAATACATTAACTGGCAACAGTTGTTTTCCTAGAATTTCCTTGAATTTAACAGGATTCAGGACCAGGCAGTTATGTGACATTCAAACAACTTAACCTTTTAAGCCACATAAAAACAGCTCCAAATTCCCAAGAGAAGACCTTTTAAAGCTAACTCACTTTAAATGCCAGAAGAAGAAATGTCCTATCCTCTGATTGGTTAATGCCTTTTTCAGCAGGAAGCGTGCAAGTGGATTATCGAGGTACTGCTCATACTTTAGAACCTGAGCAAAGACACAAAATAAAAAGCATCTGAAGGTTTACTTCAATTTTATTTGCATCGAGCGGTGAATGCAACTTACCTGAACCAGTTGAATGAGGTACTGAGAGAGTTTGTCATCGGTTAGATATTTCTCAAGGCACTTCACGGCAAACTCTCTGATCATAGGATCAGGGAAGTTGCAATCTAGCAACTCCATGGCTTGTTCTGGCTTGATAGCAGGCCAGTCCTTTAAAAGGCAATACATCTGGAATGAAAAACAAATGCACACTCACTACACGCATGTACTTTTACAATGGCACATACATTAGCATAACAACAGGTACATATCCATTACTTCATGTGACATGGCATCAGCAGAAACCTGAGCTTACCTGTGCAACCTCATCTCTGGAGTTCCATTTCACAGCCAGAAGGATCTTGGGAAGGATCTCTGGCAGGTTGACACAGTCTTGTCTAAAGCAGTTTAAAATGTTAGGCTTATAACATGACAGCATCCAACCGTCATACCGTATGATGGTGTGACATCGACCACTCCACCCTGATAAATTCCACAAAGCATGCACGCCTTACCTGTGTCTCCACAGGAAGTCCTTCTCCTGCTCAGTGATTTCAGACAGCGGGTCTCTGTTACACACCTGCCGCAGCTGCTCATTGTCGCTGTCAGTCAGAGGGTTGTCACGCGCCAGTCTGTTGGTCTATAATATCACATAACGCACAAACTGAAGCTACACTGTGGCGTAAGTGAAATTACTTGTGACAATGTGTGGCAGTAATGTTCGCTTACCAAACCAGTGTGGCAGTAATTAAAGCCGAGCTCTCTAGATATATTCCAGTTTGCGTGCTCTTCTATGGTGGCCATATCAGGAAACTTGACAGGGCAGCTGAAGTGGTCGAACTCTAATTCAAGACAAGGAGTTTCCTGCATGTTGAAAGAGGAAAGGTCATTCAAGGTGTTTGTCATGTTGTAAAAGCATGTATGTGTCAATGAGTATTTAATTAAGTGGCGTAAGAGGCTTGGTTGCTTAGAACAAGGTGGCTTAAATCCAGCTCTGACAATCTTAAGGTTGTCATTAGCTCAGTTACAAAATGGGTCATGAGGCTTAAAGGTAAGCAGAAGAAGGAATAACAATCCACAATGGTGCCACTTCCATGTTAATATGACTTGTTAATATTTCAAGAGGGTCCATGCCTAAAAATCAAAGACATCCGCCTTGTAAGCCTGTTTACTTTCACAAGTTAACAACACCTAGTAAAGGAATGACAGTTAACAGTGCTGCCACACCTCCAGTGTTTACCTTGTTGGGGTTCGAGCCTGTGACACCGATGGGGTTGAGCAGGTCTTCCAGGCCGTGTGGGACAGGCCATAGATTGAGGGCCATCTTTCCTGCCACCAGTGTGTGGGTGTAGTCAAACAGGTTGATGTTGCCCCAGGCGAGGGGACAGTGCTCCTAAAGGAAAATACCAGTGACATGATGCATATGAAATAATTAAACAGGAAGGTGCTTGGGGCTATGAAGCACACAGGTGCAGGGCAGTGCACACGGAGGTTGTTTATTTCACATGCTCATATTAACCAACAGCTCTGACTTATAGAACTAACAAAAGCTGAAATCACTGTATTGGTTGGCTTTTATAAATACAGGGTCATCAGATGTACTCTTATAGAGACACTGGAGTTTCTTTAAATCCAAAACACTTATTATATTGGTATTTAACCAACCTCTTTCGCTCCCTTCCTCCCTTTCACAGAACAGATTGAGAGGCAGAGCCGTGCAGCGCGGGGAATGTCTGGAATGTACATGTCGTAGTTGAGCCACTCATTCCACCTGAAACAAACAAGAAAACAATCACTGAACTGGTTATTACCATTACATCCGCAAAGCCGATTGCCAATTGCTCATTGGCCATTACCTGGGGTTAGAACAGGGCACACGTTGGGTGTTGACATTGTCACACAACTGCTCTCCACCGTGGTATATCCCTGTCCTGACATAGATCTAGAGCCGCCACAAGAACAACAGCTTCAAAAGCTAATATCACCTCATTTCTGACTACACAGACAGAAGGACGGTATACACAGTAGATACTGTCCAGCAACACCATCATTTGTACCTTGTCAATGTCTCTGATGTTGACGTTGACGTAAGTGGCACACAGTATCCTAATCCGCAGTGTTCCATTGATACTCCATAGAGGCTTGGTGGCAGTTTCTCCATTCATGTATGGCGTTGCTGTGGATATTCGCCTTGCGTAGGAGGGCATGGTGAAGTTGTCCATAGGTAGCTGGTAATACAGGCTGTCTTTGGACATTAGCATCAAGTTGGGCATCCTTCCCAGCATAATACAGCTGCGCACATACTGTAGAGGGCAAACAGTGAGATTTAAACACATACACTTTGATCTCTAGACTGTAACTCTGCAAAACCTGAAACATTAAGCACTTTGTTCTTATCCATGTGATAAATATAGTCTGTTTTTAACCTTTCATCTATTTAGACCACGTAATTACCTAAAAATGCGATGTGACATAAAAGTAGACTGTGAGTACAACAGCATTATTGTCAGACTGCATGTGATTACCTTGTACTGACTTAGAGGGTATTTCTCCAGTAAGTACTCATCACAGCCACAGACTTTGAGGATGTACTTTCCCTGATACTCCTGTACACACATCTTTAACTGCTCCTGGGAGAGCAGCATGCTCCGTGTCTTCTTTCGGATGGCCTCTGCAATCACCTGCTCAGGCACGTAGTCATGGTTGATCTTCAGAGTGTACTTCTGTTTGTCATTGCTGGGTGACACAATGACCCAAATGACAACTATAATTTGACCTTTGAGAAAGAAAATAGAAGAGTTTGAATGACAATCGTTTTAGGCACACTGTTTCATTACGGCAGTGTTTGCCGTCGTGTTCTTACCTTTATCTAGCTTGTTGTAGATGTGCCTGGGAAGCTCTGCAGACGATTCTACATTAGGTGGGTAGACGTACAAAGCTCGGCTGTGGGGTCCGTTACTGTCTTTGAGCTCCACCGCCTCTTTGCAAACATTTATAATGTTCCTTCTGAAATCCTGAACTTCTGGATCTTTCACCAAATCAAACTCGCATATAGGCATCCCGATAGCAAAACCTTCAAGAGAAAGTTTGTTCACATTACATGAAATATTAACGGACTTCTGCTCCTAATAATAATGTAATCAGTTAAAGCCATATTTTGTAAATCCACCTGCTGTTATGTACATAATAGCATACAGTATTTAGCAGGGCAGGATATTTTGTAATATAATAAAATAAAATAAATTAAGAAGCATACCTATCTCTCTATTGAGAATTTTCTCCTCTCTGTTGCCTACTGGTTCAATAACTTTAAGGAAGGCCTGGAAAAGCCTAAGATCACACAACCTCCTGGTCTCGTCGTAAAACTCCTCCAGATCTGCCTCCTGGGTGACACTGACAAAGATGTAGGAGCTCTCCTCCTGCAGCAGATGGTAAAGCGGGTACTTCCTTGCCTCTTTGAAAAGCTCGTGCTTGACTGTGATGAGTGTGGCCTCCCGGAGACACTCCAATGTCAGAAGCATGCCATTTGGCAGGAGACAGTCCACCAGGATGCTGGGGGGCATCAAGTGCATCCCCCATAGTTCTCCTGATGACGGCCTGGGAGGCATGGTGGTGCCAGCAAATCCGCTCTTTTCAGAGCCTGGGAATTAACAGATGAGCGTCGTCAACCAACTGTGAGAAAGAAGGAGACACGAGCACAGAATAAGAATCAGTGGCCTGTGTACAAGGTTTTCGGTAAATATTTGTTTAGTAACGGCAGAGTGGCTATATACACTCCCGAGGGCGTCCCTACTTGTCGTGCTTTGCCACGTTTTATGAAATTATATAACCAGGTGAATGCCTAAAAGGCAACCGTATATTGTTTAAGCCTTTCTGAACTCACCATACTGGACTATGTCATTATATAACATCGAAGGTGCGTTCAAAAGCTCTGAAGCTAACATTAGCGACGCACTGTGCTTTTACTAGAAATAACACTTTCAAGAGTCGTTAAAAAGTCACCACTGCTGTTAAGATGATAATTTAACTGGTGCGAATAAATGTCTTGTTTAATAAGTAAGGCGTAAACCAGCAGAGCTAGTGCTAAGTGATAGCGAAAGGCAATGAACAGACAAATGCCCAATGACAGGGAATGAAAGACTTCACCAAGCCATGTAAACAAAGTTGTTAGCTAGCATAGTGCGGCTAACGCCGCTATCGTCTAGCTTTTAGCCTTCAGTTGTCAGCAACCTCCTCCACTTTCGGTTGTGGCGCTTATCTCTGACTCGATGTTATTGTCTTGCGTTGTTCGTTAGCTTACTAACCGTGTTAGCTAAGTTCGCTAGCAGATCAATGTCATTTGTAGTATGAAAAGCTGGATTCACACACGAGCTGCTGTTAGTTTGCTGGTACTACAACAAGATGGTTTCGACCCGACCGTCTGTCCAGTGAGTAACTGGACAGGTGTTAACGTAAACAGTAAAGCTCACACGTGTCAACATGTGTGTGTGGGGGACAAAAATAATGCTACCTGTGACAGATAACAAACGCCAACCGGTTAGCCGCGAAGCTAGTCAGCCAGCACAATCGTTAGCAGCGGCTAACGTTAGCCGACCAAATCCCATCCGTGCCCGCTGTGGAAGTCTCAGCCAGCGGTGATGGCTCTACCGTCCGTCCATCCACAGTGATCGAGGGGTCGGGACGGGCCCGCTGTGGTGCTACAGAGACGCCCCTAGCTCCGGCTGTTGTTATCCACACGTAGTAGCAAATAGAGTCCACCGCAGTCGATGGGGCTCCTCATCGTGCTATCTCGAAAACAAGCGGCACGGGTCGGTAGCACGCTAGCCTGTTAGCCTCGCTGCTCGAAGGCTGGCGGCAGGCTCATCGTCGTGCAGCGCCTCCCACACACAGCTGTGAGAAGGAGTTTGTCACGGGATGACGGGAATCCACGGGAAACGCTCAAAGTGTTTTTACTAAATGACACTAAAGAGTACAGAAGGAACAAAACATTTAAAACAGAGCTGTTCTATATCTCCATCCATCCATCTATGTTAAAGAAACGCTGACTTACATAATTACATAACATAATTATTACATTCCTAACATAATTACGACTAATTTGTGGTAAGTATTTCTTCAATAAAATCTGACTTGAAATTGTGTTGTTTTGTAACTTTTCCATTCACGCTTCCCAGAAACAGAACCATAGAACAACAATGGATAGAGTTCCAGGCCGGGGATGTTTTCATCAGTTCATGACACCTCATGTCCAACCTCGGCCTGTATGCAACTGGATTTTTGACTAGATTGTCAGCGGAGGGCGGATTCTGCTGCAGCTGGCTTTAGGTCAGCTCCCAGAAAACTTCCATAAGCTGGCTGATCAGAACGGAGTGGGATGAGGGGATGGATGCTCTTAAAGAGACAGGAGCTCAAGATGTTTTTGTCTCAGTGCCAGAGGAGATGTTGCATAAAGAAGCGTTATAACACAGTTGCACTATTTACAACTAAACATGTATATAACCAGCAGAATCATACGTGCTTTTATGTTTCCCTGTGTGTTTTTATGCATCTGCAAATTCTCTTAGCACCATTTTATCTTAAATATGGCTAACGATTGTGCAGCCTTGCAGAGGTGCGTACTCTCTGTGTGCTTTATAGTTCACAAATATCCTGGGGAGGTGGTAATTTGTTTAACAGCTGCAGAGTCAGTATGTGTGACTGCAAAGAACCATATTAGAACAGAGCAACTGTAAAGGGATCTTTAAATAGCTGTTTTTATGAGAGAGGTGTCCTGAGGCATTAGTTGATTATAAGCATAAGATCTTAGTTAGATTCATTTTCAGAGAATGTGTAGAGTAAGATTTCAGGCTGTGTCGGCTCATGGAGCACAAGCACTGTATTTCATAATCCTGGTCATTGGAATAGTGGGTATAAAATGGAAGAAGCATTACAGTGTCAGTAAACGGTATTATCAAGACAACAGAAAATCCACAATCATTAACAACCACAAAACAAGGCCCATAAAACAAGTTTTGAATCAATAGCATTCCAATCAACCACATGCTCATTAAACACCGTAGTAAGATTAAAAGTGTAATAAACATCTTTGTAACCAATTCAACTCTGAATCATTTACATTGTAAACATTAGGTAAAACCCAGCCATTGTTTCCCTGTATCTGTATAATAAATGTCAGTTACAAGTTTGACAGTTTTCCCTTTGGAACATTCAGTTCACTTTTATAAACATCCTCAGAGGGAAAGTCAGCTGTTCCAAATGTCTTTGCCAAAAAAGAAGGTTTGCAGGAGGTCACAAAAAGGCTGTTGACTCCCGGCAACCTCTGTCGCGCCACGTCCGTCGTCGCGTCAACCCGCGGGCGCCCGACGCCCGCAGCTGCCGGACGCTTCACCTCTTGATCTTCCCTATCTCCTCGCACAGCCTGGACAGATACTGCGTGAGCCTCACCATCACGATGATGAGGGCCCCCCCCGCGAGCATGCAGGAGGGCCAGAGCAGCGCGTGGACGACGGCCGCGTGGTCGTACAGCCGCGTCAGCAGCACGGCCTCCTGCTGCTCGCTGGGGTCGTAGTAGCAGGGGATCAGCCGCCTCGTCCTCAGGCGCTCGGAGATGTTTCGGATCGCGGCGTGCATGGCCACGCTGTCCTTCTGGCACCTGGGCATGTAGAAGCACTGCAAGGGCAGGACCGAAGGACACTGAGTTCATCCCGAGGACAATAATTTGGCCCAAGTTTTGTGTTAGTAATGGGGGTGGGTTAAGTGCGTGGTATTTCACACTGCTGAACACATTGTCCTTCATTTATCATCTCTCAGCTTGACCAGGAAACAGTCCAAATCCTATCAGCTAACATTTTCAGAGCTGAGCGGCTAGAACCAGGCCAACATCTGACAGCCACTGTCAACATTTGACACGGTCGGGTAATTCCCCACATTTTCCCTCTGGGCCAGTACTCACTTCAGAGCCGGTGTCCTGGGTGTCTTCATTGTGGGATAAACGGCTGACACGGCCCGTGTTATTGACGCTCACATAGACCTGCAGACAGGGGTACTTGGAGACTCTCCAGCAGTCTGACCCGCAGTTGTAGGAGCAGTTCACGTCCGCTGTCACCGAGGAGTTGAGGACGACGCACACACTCTCCTCCGTCCACACACTGTTGTCAAACAAAGATCCAGTTTAATGCAAAAAAGCACTTTGGGGGTCTGACGGTTTGAAATCAACTCAGCTTGGGGTATAATTTGTTTCTGAAAATCAGGTTTCATAAAATGTGGCAATTTTCAGGCTGAAGGAACACAGAAGCAGCTTGTCAACAAGAGCATCTGATGAATAAAACATGTTTCTGTGGGGTGTAAAGGCGACAGTTCCACACCAGGCCTGTACCTGTCTGCATAGGAGCGCAGGATCGTGATCCCCAGGACAAAGTACATCATGACGGAACAGAGGATCATCCCGAGACCCAGAAGAATGGCCCGGTCCTCTCCAGGCTTCAGCGCCGTCACCGTCTTTTTTTTGTCCAGTAAATCCACCTCACGAAACCTCTGGTAGATCGACCTGTTGAGGAGCACAGTCGTCACAAATGGAAAGGTTTGGAGGCAAAGGTGTCCGTGCAGCCTCAAACGGTGGGAATCTGTCACCTCCTCTCGTTCCCTCGGCCCGAGTCTGCTGTGCGCTTGGCTCCTGTCACTAAGAACATCTTTTTGGATGATGCACGTCCTCTGGTGCCCAGCGAGGCGGAATGGAAAGATCGCTGGAAAGACCTGTGAATTATAGCATTTTGTACTAAGCTGAATCATCTCTGCTACCTTTATTACAATTAATAAAGATTATACTGTACCTTTGGTGCATATTTGTCATTTATGATGTATGTTGAGGATTTTAAAAATCTATGCGTACAAATAAAACTCAAAATAAAGGCTTTTAGTGGTAACCCTTTAAACAAGACTTCCTGGTTGTGACCGCACTACGCTGTGCTGGGACAGGAAGCACCGCTGATACAGCGGAGCTGAGTAAACATGGCGATTTGAACACAAAGGGACACGATTAAGTTAAACAACACGGCAGATAGCTGCGGATGAAAGGCCTCGATGCCGATGAGCTACTACCTGCTGTGTCCAAACCTCTTCTGCTGTCAACACAAAGTCATTGTGTTCACAACAACAACATCTCCCGTGTGTCTCCTCTCGCTCTCTGCAGATCCTGAACACAGCGTTCCCGGGTTTACGTGCGGCGGCTTCGCTTCCCATAAATGACATTAGGCTCGATTCAGATGCAGACGAATGAGTTGGGACATTATGAATCATAAGGTCTGTGGCGACCGGTGTTTGCATTAGAGCGAGGGTCGATGGAAACCCACTCCTGAGATTGGCTAGAACTCACTCAAACTCACAAATGTTGTATTTATTCATCCATTCTGATCTAAAAGTGTATATGGAAATGTAATAAAAAAAGCAGAAGTCAGACATGAGATCATAGTTTTTTACCCACAGGATGGATTTGATTATATTGATGGACACTGTAGCTGTCATTCAGTCCTGTAACATTCGCACAGAATAAGCAGGCTGCTCTCGACTGATAAGAACCTCAGCAGAGCGCTGGGAGCAGCCTACTTAGAAAACAAGCCAACAAGTTCCTCTTAGATGAGTAATTTCCTTATTGTATTACATTCCCAGCTGCTTAGGGGAAACGTTGCTGAGAGACAACCCCAGTGTGACAAAGACATCTGACGGAACCCATTAAATGTTATCTGCATTTGTGCCTTCCTCAAAGCATTTAAAGCCATTTGTCACGCGCACCCGTGATAAAGAGTCACACTCACATGCGTTCTACGCTCTGTTTAACCAGCTTTACTCCTTTGTGAAGGCTCATTGATCATTGCCTCTGGAGTTCCTGAAGTTCCAAACATAACTGTATTGATTTCAGCTGAAACACGGACACACACACACACACACACACACACACACACACACACACACACACACACACACACACACACACACACACACACACACACACACAAACACACACACACACACACTTTCAGGAACAGCGCCTTTCTCCCTGTTTCTGCCCTGCACAGGCCAAAGCGTCTACATTTGTGGTGGCTTCCTTCAAGCTGGACGTACAGGGGCAGGTGACCTCCTACCTAATAACTTAGAAGGAATGGTGACGCTGTCTTTCAGGATATATTGAGCGCGAGGGTTTCGTCAAGCTTTGCGCCTCTCAGAGCAGACTCAAAACACTTAGAGTCATTGTAATTTATAATATAATAATCACAATCTTTTCATCCCTCGTCCTTGTGAAGCCATAAGCGAATGTGCCACGTGGTCGTTCCAGGGCCTGGCCTGCCATCAACGCACTCTGAACGTCTCGGGGGAAATATTTTTGTCTCATCCTCGCAGTGATGATCGCTTTCCCGTCAGGTGTCCCAGCGTTTGATGCCTTAGAAACGTCGCATGCTACACTGCACAGCGTCCGACTGAGGCGAAACAAAGCAGCGAAAACTTCCCGGCGACTGAACACTGGGAACAGTGCAAAGCATATTAAACACAAACGCAGCCAGCGATTTGTACATAGTGTGGTCGGCCATAATGGGATGTCAGAACCCATTCATCCATTCCTAATTGTTATGAGTGTATTTTGTTGTCGCCACTGTGCCTCTAACAGAATGAACACTGAACCGTTTAACTCAGCTTCATCATGACACAGAATGTGATGGATCCTCTCTCGACAGCAGATAAGTCACAAAATCCGCATCGCCGCTAAATTCTCAGCACGTGACCCCGGTGTCAGTCATAATCTCTCTCGTTGTATGCTGAATTACAAGTCCCAGCGCGTGTGTGTGTGAGACTAGTGTGAGTTAAGTTGAAATGCCAGTGATAATATGACCAATCTGTGAAGTCCTACCTCTTGTTGCTGATAATCCAGACTTTGGGCTACACTTGTCAGCTGTGGCTCTCCAACATGGTCTGGGCTCCAAGGGACAGCAGCTGCCTACCTCTTATTTAAACCCTTACCCCAAATGAACAGGATGCCTGCCATACCTGTATTAGTAATATGAGTTCCCTGTACAATGCCATCATGCTTAAAAAGAGTTGCTGCAGCACAATGAATCTCAACCAAGCCTCCAAATATCTGGCTGTGAGGGTCCCGCTGTGGACCTGTCACTGAGTAAGTTTCGGACTGTGCAAGTCCACAGGAGGGTTTAAGGGTAGTTATTTAAAACACTGTCTTTGCATGACAAACATGTGTTTTGGACATGTTTGGAAATCCTAAAATTCTGACAACTAATCTTTGCTACTTATGGCCACAAGGTGTCTCTGCTGCCCCAGAAAATATAGGCAAGGGCAGCGATACACAACAGCTAGAAGAGGGGTGTGAGTTTATGTGCATTTTAAAAGTTGTATCCAAAAAGATGCACAGGAAATGTTGTGAACAAACCTTTGTAAAGACAATAATTTCATTACAGCTATAATTACATATTCTATTTTATTTACTGTTTCATTTGTTAAAAACAACTTCATCTTTAACATACATGCTGTGCACTAGACCGTTTGTAAAATGAGTTTATTCTGAGCATCAGTTTGTATTTGATACATGTGATTGCATGTGTTTCCTATAATTTAAACATGTAGCGCTACAGAGTTGCTCCCAGTTATAGCTACCCACCAAACAGTGATTCTCATAATGGTATTGATCAGACCAGGTGAGGGATCTTCCCCAGCAGGCTCCAAATGACGAGGGTATTTATTCATCCGTTATAGCATGTGTTTATCTGTCACATCATATGAGATGCTTTTAGAGACATGCACTGCCTAACACTTTACATTCACTGCCTCCTCCAAGCTTCATTTAATGATGAGTAAAGGGTGCAAGACAGCCTCACTGAACAACTCCAGAGCTTCATCCTCCTTAGCTTAAGTGCTTTCCCATTTAATTACACTCTTTTAGTTTTAGCCCTGAAATAAAAAGCACAACATCCTATTTGCATTTACTAAGACAGCAGGAAAATGTGAACAAATATAGCACAATGACAAAAAAGGCTCAAGGACAGATGGAAAGGCGTTCTCATTTATTGGAGTTTAGGCCTAAAAATAGCTACGAAGAAGCACAGGCTGTCTTTGAGTGCCACATTTGGAGGTGAAATAACATGGTTACAGGGGTGATGAAAGGCGATTCTGCTTCTTTGTTTCTTGGGATCTAAAAATAGCTCTTGCTGAGCAGGCGGTGAAGCTGAGCTGCAATCCTTTCTCTTGCTCCTTTTTTCTGTTACTCAGTGTCCCACACACAAACTGTATAATGCATCATCTTAATGAACCATGTGACAAGATATTGTAAGTGTGTATGAGGTCAAGCTTGTGTTAAGCCTTGAATACTGTATCTGTCTAGCAGCTACATTAAGATACAGGGAGTCTTGTTAATATTTGTGTGGTGACTGATTCGAGGACCACATGTGCTGTTATGAAGAATGGATCAAAATCTGATATCAGAGACATTTCTATTCTCTTTTATATCAGGCAATCGCAATTATTGTAGAGGTTTTGCAGATTAATGAAATGCCTTCAAATATCTGGACGTCTTTGTATTAAAACTACTCAAAAATCCTAGATCCTCTGCAAAAATAATGTGTCCCTAGGTTTCATTTTCTTTACACAGACATGAGCACATGCACAGCTGAAAGGATAATAGTGTTGTTGCTAAGGCACTTGATAAAGCTTGATGCAACTTGTGAGACTGTATCCAAGCAATTACACAATGCCAACAAGTCCAGCACATATTTATCAGTGTTGCTGCTGCGCTCCCATCCCTAGCAACCTTATTGTCCTGGAGATTAGATCCCTGCACCAACACTGATGAATACACTCTTATGGAAGGAAACCCATTTTGAGGAAGAAAATTTCCCTGATGTATATTTGAGAAATATCAGTTTTCCATCTGTTAATGTACACACGGTGTGTGTACGCTCTGTGAATATGTAGGATTTCCAGTCAGTGACATAAGGAGCTCCTGGATTGTTTAAAACATGGTGTAAAGCCTGCAACTAGAAAAAAAGGAATTCACAGTCCTCACAGCGTGTGCAAGATGAAGCATATATTTATATTTTCTTGGCTTCAATACGCCAACACTTACTATGACCTCAATAATAAATATACTGAACTAGTACACTTTTGTCAGCTTCAAATTAAAAAGTGAGAAAATATAACAAATACAAATGTGCAGAATAAAGTGACCAGTGGCATCTACATGATCTGTTAAATCCAAACACGTCACTCAGCAACAGCCTTTTTCAGTATAAAGTCCTACAGAAAGAACAGCAGATAGAGCGGTTGTGCAGCTGTATTCTCAGCAAAAGCTGAAACAATAGTTAATAACAATCTGCTCTACCTCAAAGAATGAATTGAGTACCGTGCACGGGTGCCAACTAATTTAATGATTCCCAGTTTAACATTTCATCATGTGTCATCATCTCACATGGGAAGAAACTGAAGCAGTTAATCCACTTTTAAAGGGAATTATAAATTAGATGAGTCAAACTAAGTATGATGTGCTAGAAAATGCACCATACTGAGCTCTGAAGGACAGCGCTGACTTGTACAGTACACAGGTTAAACCTCAATATTTACTAGGCTTTTGTAGGAATCACTGGACATATTAGCAAATTTTAGGTTATCATTTTGTTGGGAAGTTAATAAGATCGTGGATTTGGTGTACAGCTAAAAAAAAATCAGTGTAAAACACAGATTGTACTGATGATGTAAGCTTGTTGTTGACTTTCCCAGTCTGAATGACTGAGGGGAGGAGAGGGGGTGGAGTGTCATTAATCTATGGCTAGTGATGACCGCACATGCGAAAATGAGGCGTAGTGGGGGATGGGCGAGAACACTGTTATGACTGGTGTTTGGCTGCGGGACAAACTTCCAGAGGCCTCGGCGTTTTTCACTTTTCGCTACCATTGGCTGATTTCAGTGAGGGAGCGTGTTTCCGTCCGAACGTGGACCCGTGAAGAAGACCTGGCGTGGCGGGTTAATACTCAGTCAACGCTGGGGGGCTGGTTTCAGCTTTAACACGCCACGAGGCGACAATTGCTGCATTTGGAAAATAGGTTTGTTATCATAGTAGCGTTTTATTCGTCTTCCGCGTGATTGTACGAAATAACGAGACAGTTGGACACGTACTATTGTAATCGATAAAGGGAAACTACATTTTAACCCCCCGTCGTCACGGGTCGGTCGTTATATTGAGCATTAGTCAGTAGCGCTTTGAAATAACTGTAGTTACAGGCAGCTCATTTTGGCATGTCGGGTCACTTCACTGTGTCGAATGTCTGAAGCTGTTGCTGCCTTCTAACCGCCTGGCTTTGGCTTTAATATTATTAGCTAATAATAAGTAATATATGTGCATGCTAACATGGGCTCAGTTAAGCACAGGGGCTGCTGAAGAGACCGGTTGCTGCAAGATTTTACTCAAGTAGGTACGATATTATGGCTGCACTGTCTCTAGCACACCATGCTAGTGCTAACTAGCTCGCTAGCTAGCGAGCTAGCTAGCTTGTTAGCAGGTTTAGAATGGCATTAGAGCTCTTGGTGTTATCAGAAAAGCGCTTTCGCAGAAGCTAACTGCTATTGTGAAGTTGTAAAATGACAAAATGCAACACCAACTCGCACCATATACGCATTGGGTTGATGGTTAATTGTTTGCCACTTGCTTTAAATTAGCGAAGTGTTTGACCGCCTTGCTCACTGGCATGTGCGGTGACGGATGCGGCCGCCGTCAAGGCAAAACTAATGTGAAGTCTCATGTTAGCCAGTGAGCTAACTTTACCTAGCATGTGACAGCGTAGTCTGATTGCAACGTGGTAATAGACTTTAAATACTAATCTGCTAGTTAAAATTGCAGATTAATACCACGTAAATAAAAATATAAAGTATATTTGTGACGTCCATAGCGCGAACTGTCAGCATTCGGTAGTTATAGTAACATTAATGGGTTAAATGAATGGTCCACTTGTAGGAACGACTCAGCAACGTCTCGCAGAAGAAAGACATTTTATAAAAGTGTTCTTTATGTCAGTTATCGGCACAAACTGGGGCTTGTGACCTTCTGCTAAGCAGCCATACACACCATAGCCTCAGCCCGCTCACTTGTCATCTTTTGTGGGGCATCATCTGTGTATTTCCGCCTGTAGCCTGCCCTGCTACGTTGCTAGCAACCGGCAAATTAGCACAGTGACATAACTTGCATGGGATCAATCTGACTTAATGAGGCCCAACAAAACACTGAGATGACTTTCTTCTGAAATATCGACAAAACAAAATGCGACTCTAACCATACACTAAACGGACCAAAATACCACAGATGTTGATGATCTAGTATTGGACGTGTTCTTATTCTAGGGACAAGATGGTGAAATATCTCAATGAAAATTGAATAAGTGACGCAGTCTTATTGTATAAATACAGATACACAGGTGTGTTTTATTAAAGTACTCCGTTACAACATGTCCTGCACAAAAGGATCCAAGCTGTTGGGGCTTTGCTGACCCAGTTTCTCCCGCTGTTTGCCGACACGCCCCTTTGTTAATGACACCGCTTTGGCAGCGTGTCATCCACTGTCTGACACGCTGCCGCCAACACTGCTCATTTAAATACGGTCGTTTGTCATGATGCGCGGCTTGTTGTATTGTTGGACAGTGTCTGTCTTGTGTGTGACGTGTTCTAAACGCCTCACAGGAGTTTGAGTTTTAAACATGGCAATCAGCACAATGTCAGCTCCTAATTTGAAAAGCTTTTTTTTGGTCAGTTTTATGATTGCTGGTCAGTCTAACTTGTGTAATATATTTTATATTTTTTCCTCAGGGTTTTGCTGTAGGCAGCAGAGCTATAATGCACATTTGAAGACCACTTCATCGCATGGGTAGTGTATTGCCCTCTTATTTTTTTTATTAAAGGAGAATAATTAATATTGTACATAATTAATCCTCCTCACCTAATGCACAGTCTGGGTAAAGTGTCAGAATGTGACCTCTGCTGTGTTATTGCTCACCTTCTTTCACACTGCACAGCTGCACCCAGCTCTTGCTGAAATAAAGTGAAATTTCTGTCTGTGTGAATGTGTGAGACTTGGATAATCTCACGCTGTGCTACTTGTGCGAACTGTGCACAATGTGCAGACTCGTAGAAGGGAAATGGCTTTAGTGTAAACACGAAATATCCTTAATCCAAGAGTTGTTGTTGTTTACGTAACTGTTGGAATGTTATTGAGCTGTACCTGTTTGTTTGTTTTATTAAAATTATTATTTTAATAAACATTTTAATTTAAAAAGTGACTTCTCGATTGGACATAGAAGCAGCTATTTGTAAAGGATCACGGTGTTCGGGTGTATTTTTAACAGTAGCCATCAGTACTTGCTTTTGACCTTGTTAAGGTTTGCTAAAGCGCTTCTACTCGATTCCCTGCTCTTGGTTCAGTTGGTCTTGGATCTCAGCCTCTGAGATGCGGCTGCAGACATGTTGACTTTGTCAGCAAGCTGGCATGATGGAAACAGTAGAGGTCCTGTTTCGGACTCGTTTATTTCCACACTTCCATTCAAACAGTGCATGTTCTGCGTGAATAAATTCGGAGGCTGGACATAAGCACTGATTTGAAGCCTATGCATTACGGCTGTTTCAGTTCAATATGCCCAGCCAGCCTCATGAAAACGCTGGTAATTATTTCCATTTGTATGTTAATGAATGGAAACTGATGCCCAGCCTAGAGGCTTATGCAGCTACCAAAAGTAGATACAAACAAGCCCTATTTCTCTTTATCAGGTAGTGGTTTGCATTGGCATACTTCTGTCTTTTGAAGTTGTGAAATCTAGGTCAAGCAAGGTAATGTTTTTTTTTTACCTCTTCCCCCTTTTCCATTGTCATTATGTGTAGCACTAGTAAGCATGCAGTGGAACACCACCCTGTGTGGGTGTGTTTGACAGCCTTACTTTGCATTTTGTTCTGTGTGCTCCAACATGTCTTCAACTTCTTACTTTCCATTTGTGTTTTTGTCGGTTGATACAACATGTGACTGATAAAGTACAGGACACTCATTTCAGCTGCTTTCAGTGTTGTGTAATTAAATTTGAATAAACAACAAACTCTGAATAAACAAGACTCTTTGTGGTTTGCCACTACAGGCTACTATCGTATGCTGACCCCATGGTTTAATCACCAGGACTAAAAATGAGCATAAGCAGTGATGAGGTCAATTTCCTGGTTTATAGATATCTGCAAGAATCTGGTACGTATTTTCATTAATTAAGGCTTCTATTGTGAATTGTGCTGGTCTGTCTTCTGTTTAAAATAATTGCAGGCCAAAATATTCGCTGCTCCTCTAAACCATCTGCATTAGAACTTTGACTTTGCCCTCTGTTACAAATGATTCATGCTTTCTACAGGCTTCTCACACTCAGCATTCACCTTTGGCATAGAAAGCCACATCAGCCAGTCCAACATCAATGGCGCCCTGGTTCCCCCTGCAGCCCTCATCTCAATCATCCAGAAGGGCCTGCAGTATGTAGAGGCTGAAGTCAGCATCAATGAGGTCAGCTTCCATTTTTTCCATTGTTTTTCAACAGTGTAACCTTGCAGTAGTTTGTAGACGTCTTCCTTTGACTGGGCTCTAAAATGTACATTTTAGTTTATTTACATGCTGGTACTTTGGCTAAATTAATTTGCATTTTAGGATGGGACCTTATTTGATGGGCGGCCTATCGAGTCGTTGTCTCTGATCGACGCTGTAATGCCAGATGTCGTCCAGACCAGACAGCAGGCCTACAGGGACAAGCTTGCCCAGCAGCAGGCGGCAGCTAGCAGTGGCACAGGACCCCAGGGAAGCACTAAGAATGGAGAGGGCTCTGCCAATGGAGAGGAAAACGGATCCCACACCTTAGCCAGTAAGATACCTCCTACCCTGTCTCTTAATCAACTGTTTCCTTGTGTTTAGGTGGAAAAAAAAACATTATGGTTTTATGTATGGTATAATGTAACTTCTGTAATTTATGGACTATAGAGTGCATTTAGATTTTAGCTGCACCCACTAGATTTTAATTTAAAAAATGTTTATCTATAGGCTGTACCTGTCTATAAGCCGCATGTGTCCACATTGTAACGTGAGATATAGTTATACTTGCAGTGTTTGGCAGCATGAAGCTCGTAAGCCGGTAAAAGTCCACAATTTAGCCTCACTAAAGTTTAAGCTGCAGGGTTTATTAAAGAGCCGGGGAGTAAAAAAGTAGTGGCTTGTAGACCGGAAAATGCAGTAGGCCTGGTTGGTGCAAATTGGTTTGAGGTGGTAGAGTCAGTCTGGTTAATGCTAAAGATGAATCCAGTATAAGCTTATTCACTTACAGTATCTGCTGGGGGTTTGATAGGCTGCAATGCCTTCAGACACACTGTGGTTAGGTACAAATCCTCCTAACAGGTCAACACCCGGCTGCTCTTTAATTACACAGCTGTCTGCTCTGTCCAGACCGTTCTTTTCCCCAGAACAATTGAACTGAACTAACAAGGTCAGATGATGATATATATTAGTGGGCCGCTGTGAGACTGGTTCTTAGGAAATTAGATGATGTCAAACTGTCCTTGGGGACTCTCACTGTTCTCATTCATACGTTATTGTTATGGAAACTCCCTCTCATCTAGATCACCACACAGATGTGATGGAGGTTGACAGGGATGTCGAGATCCCCCAAAGTAAAGCCATGGTTCTCAGGGGCCACGAATCCGAAGTTTTTATCTGTGCCTGGAACCCAGTGAACGACCTCCTTGCCTCTGGGTCAGTATTTCCATCAACCCTCACTGTTCTCATGCAGTCTTTTAAAAGTTGTTGAAAAGTGTCACGCCTGTGTCGAATTACAGTCTTTAAAAAGTATTAACTGGTCTCATCCATTATGCTCTATTGTCATTTCATTTTGAGGGTGAAGTTTAACGAATTGCCAAGTTTTACTCCTTGAAAATCAAAAATCCATCCTCTTATGACAGAAAACATGACTCAACTTTTCCTTTGGTAATGTCAAATTCAATTCAAATGGCTAACAAAATAACTGGAGGAAAAAAAAGTTTTGCAATTTTTATTTATTTATATTCTTAACTACAGGTTTTTATTTTTTTATGATTATTCTTTTTTTATATAATTAAACATTTACAAAGGCCTCCAATTAATTTTCAGATTTTCAGACATCATTGGTATGACCCCAAAGTGATTATTGCAGACAGTGTTATGATACTGTTTGTTGTTCTCTCTCTTGGCATGCTTAAAATTCTAAAAGCACCAACTTTTATGAGGAGACCATAAAATGTGGCACAACTGTTCTCACAGTTATTGGATTACAAAGGCCCGGGTTCACTAATTAAGCAACTGCTGACCTACTGTGTGTCTCTGCCATTTGTGATCATATATTTGAGTTGGTGTGTGGCAGTCTGTGACCAAAGGCACTATTATTTAAATAAGCATCATGTTCATGTTGTGGTTTCACACTGGTCATTCTTGGCAGTTTCATTGTTCCAATACACAACCTAGCTGTGCTGTTTGTGAGGTGGCTCAGGAGTTCATATTGTTGGAGGCCATCAGACACAATGCTAATTCACCCCTCTGCCTTTACGAGTGCAACAAGGTGATGTGGGGTGGGGGGGTTGGAGGCTAGAATCAGAGGCAGCGGTAGTTAACCCAAAAGTTTGTCACTGCCAGAAAACTGAAAACTATTTCATTATGAAGGTTTTGTGCTGCTGGAACTTTTAATAGACTGCAGGGTCTGGAGTGCAACTATATTATTGAGGATGCAGCTGTGCCACTGGTGCAGAAGGAGCACATGCTGCAAGACTTTCTAAGACTGTGACACCCCATGTTTAGAGAGTGACAGCAACTGTAGTTTGATGACAAATACCTGAAGGGCTGCAGCACATGGTGAAGCTCAAAAATAAGGGTTAGTCAGAGCGGAGTGAATTTATTTATTTGTGGTGTGCTTGCATTTATTTAAATTGCACACTGTACCTTATGCATTTTAATAATCTATATATATTTTTTTTTCTTGACAAACGTGTTACTGCTTTTTACTGATCTCACCTCTCATCAATGGCTGAAGACACAGACATGCTGTCTGTAGCAAAACCAATAGCTGACAACAGTCTCCTTTTCAGTAATGATTTGTAAGAGTCAAAACTCTGATCTGGTGTGTAATTTGTGTGTGTACTGTCTCTGGCAGCTCAGGGGATTCAACTGCACGGATCTGGAACCTGAGTGAGAACAGTACAGGCGGGTCCACGCAGCTGGTACTGAGGCACTGCATACGGGAAGGGGGCCAGGACGTACCCAGCAACAAAGACGTCACCTCACTGGACTGGAATGTGAGTGTGTGTGTGCTAGTGAGAGAACAAGACTCTGTCTTAGCCTTTCTGCTAAGGGCATTTCTCCCAATCACTAGGTAAAAGGGTGTTTTTTTTTTCTTTTTTTTTTTTTTTTTAAATCCTGCTCTGCTGCAAAGTTGTTTTTCCCTGTGTAGAGCACATCAAAGGAGATATGCAAATGAGGCTGAAAATATTCAGGCTGCTGACTAAATTAATGAGAATACTCCTTTTTTTTTTATTTCAGAGTGAAGGAACGTTGCTAGCAACAGGCTCATATGATGGCTTTGCTAGAATATGGACAAAAGATGGTGAGTCTCAGCTTCTGCTATAATAAAATCTAATGTGCAAACATAATAAACGGATCATTCTTTTAATGGGTTTTCCTTTTTATATTTTAGGTAACCTGGCCAGTACGCTGGGTCAACATAAAGGTCCTATATTTGCACTTAAGTGGAATAAGAAAGGCAACTTCATTCTCAGTGCTGGTGTAGACAAGGTAAGGTACATCAGCCTTAGAGTTGAATAGCTCTGTCAAGTTGCTACACTATTCTGCAGTGCGACAGCACTACCAAATTGGCTCGACTATCTGCCAGCCTATAAGCATTTTGTCTAGCAGCATAAAGCTTACCAGCAGGTGGCTGAGAGTTATCACATGAGATGCAGTCAGTGTAAATGACCATAAAACTCAACTTTTTTTTTAAACTGTTAGTGACCATGTGTAAGATACATTATGGATGTGTTGGATGAGTGTCTATTGAAGGCCTTCTTTTAAGAATATACAGAAGCTGTCGAAAGGTACCAGAATGTCACCCACACGTTTAATAAACTTTATTATAGTATTTAATGGTATTTTTCTGTTTTTTGCTCACATTTTTAGAAAGTAAAAGACTGAAGTTGGTGTCTTTCCAAAAATGACCAGACATGGTTCAACATTGCCATCTGGTGTTTTTGATGATAATAATAACATTAAACAAGTGTTGCTTTCAACAAACCTATTAATTTTGATGTGCTGATGTGTCACAATCTAAATTGGTTTGTGAAAAATCTATGTTGATTTATTAGGTTAATATACATTGTTTAGGCTAGAGAAGTGTAAGGGAAAGATAAAAAATCTGATTAAAATGTTTTTTTGACTAATAAGTAATAAAAAATCTCCCACTTTACACAGACAACAATTATTTGGGATGCACACACAGGCGAGGCAAAGCAACAGTTTCCTTTCCACTCAGGTGAGTCAATTGGAGCAGTAAGTTTATTTAGATGATTCTGTGATAATGAATTTAGTTTTATAATGCCCAGCATTTTTACTCACTAATGCATGTTCAATTTAACACATTTTATTACGCCAGGTTTTATTTTTTTCACTACTTCCATATGACAACAATTGTCCATTGTGTGACATTCATCGACCCATCGCATTTATGTTGTGCTCTGTCTCACTGTTCCCCACTGCTGCAGCAGCTCTAACCTCTGTCTCTGCCTCTCAACAGCACCTGCTCTAGACGTAGATTGGCAGAGCAACAACACGTTTGCCTCCTGCAGCACAGACATGTGCATTCACGTGTGCAAGCTCGGTCAGGACAGACCTGTCAAGACCTTCCAGGGACACACGGTAGGACATGGACCTCCCGTGCTGGGAAATGAAAAGCCATATACACACCTAAAACTGAAAATATGAAAGAGACTACTTATTTATTTATAATATAATAATATTATAATATATTAATAATAATGATGATGATGGTATACAGGTGTGCATACCTAATTAGAAAATCCTGTAATTATAACATTTTCATTTTTTACCTTTTTTTTTTAATTTATTCTTAATCTCATTTAATGTAGAATGAGGTGAATGCCATCAAGTGGGATCCGACTGGTAGCCTGCTGGCCTCGTGCTCTGATGACATGACACTGAAGGTCAGTCTACACGGCATACAGATGATGTGATTATGGCTAAAATGTCATCAGATAAAATACTAATGACAGTGACATAATAAAGAGTTGGTCTTAACTGCTGCTTTATTATATCGCCACCTTCTGGTTTAGATCTGGAGTATGAAGCAGGACTCGTGTGTCCACGACCTCCAGGCCCACAGTAAAGAAATCTACACAATCAAATGGAGCCCAACAGGCCCCGGGACCAACAACCCCAGTGCCAACCTCATGCTGGCCAGGTGAGATTAAAATGCATACCTAAAACCACACACTCAACATATTCTCGTTTTGGAAAAAAAAACTGATTCGGTAGCTGATGTGTTCTGTATTTTATATGAATGCTACATAACTTCATTTTCATGCTGTTTGTAACTAATATCTCTTTGACTCTCATTTCCTCTCTCCAGTGCATCATTTGACTCAACGGTGCGTCTGTGGGATGTGGACCGTGGAGTGTGTATACACACACTAACTCGCCACCAGGAGCCCGTCTACAGTGTGGCCTTCAGTCCAGATGGAAGGCACCTTGCCAGCGGTTCCTTCGACAAGTGTGTTCACATCTGGAACACTCAGGTCTGGGATAATAACAATTTAAAATTATAACACCACTCCTCCTTAAAACATACACAGGCTTAACAATAAAAATATCTAGTTTAATATAAACAATGAAGTATAACAATTGTGGCTAAATGCATGAGAATCTTGATGTTTTTTTTTTTGTCTGTTTAGACGGGTGCTTTAGTCCACAGCTACAGGGGGACAGGAGGGATATTTGAGGTGTGCTGGAATGCAACAGGGGACAAAGTAGGAGCCAGTGCGTCTGATGGATCGGTAAGTTTTGCTGCCTAAATGCTAAAACAGTTTGACCCATGTCAACAGGCACAAAAAGATGTTCTTCTTGCCAAGAAATGATTAATTTTAAGAATATTTCAGTTATATTTTTAACAATCTTGTTGCAGAGACGATGTAGTAATTTTTGCTCTCATTTCTCAGGTATGCGTATTGGACCTGAGGAAATGACACGTGTCTAGGGGAGCCATGGACCGACTACGAATGTGTACATAGCCAAAATGACTGATTGTCCCTGCCTGTTTTCCACACTGCTGTAGTCTTGTCACATGCCATGGCCCGTGATCACACCCAAACCCCTCTGCCACATGCAATTGTTATGCGCTTGCGTCAGACGTACAACAGGTCTGTATGGACACATGCGTTGCTCTCACAGACCTCCAAGAAGAAACCATTCAGTTGTTTCTCAGTACTAAACTGTTGGACACATCCCACACAAACCAAAACACCAGGATTTTTCTTTCTTTCCTCTTTTTATCCTTTGTACCAGAATTATAAAATGTTTTGTTCTGTGTTGGTGTGTGCATATTGCATATGTCAGCATTTGATGTCCTGTGGACACATGTTTTGAATTTGGATTTTACTGATCTCTAGGTTTTATATTACATGGGGGTGGGAGAGAAGAGACGGGGGAGTTTGAGAGTTGTTCGTTTTCTTACATCTATTACTTGGCGCGCTCTACGAATCCAAACTGCAAAAAACTCAGAAGGTAAAATAGTTTATAAAGTTGTCATCTCAGTTTGTATTCATTTTTCTAAAGTATAAAGCAAGGCTAAACTGTCCTTTTTTTGTATTTGCAACTTCTATCCTTAAATGGATTTCAGGTGTTCACAATTCATCAGGTTAATATAAAGAATTTAAATCCTGTAGGCTGAAAGATATGAGCTGTTAAATACATGCTGAGCTCATGTTCTGACCATGTGCCAGGTACAACATCAATGCTGTTATGAGGTCAGCTTCATTCTCTTTGAGAATGAGTTCATCCTGGATTTAAGCTTACAAAACCAGTGGCCATGTTTTTTTTTTTTTTTTTTTTTTTTTTTTCCTTTTACCAATAGGGAGACAACTTACAGTTATAGCCACCTTCCTTCCTAGAGTTGGTTTGACGTCTATTGGGAGTGGAGAGAGAGAGAGAGAGAGAGAGAGGAATATGGGAAAGCTGGAAACATCATTGGTTGCGTTTGTCCGATGTAAATAGCCTGTTACCATTCAGTACCAAGATCAACATTATCTGAAGTCTGTCTAGAGACTTGGGGTCTTCAGTTGCACCTTCTTAACATAACCCAGAATTTGTTTGCCTCATGCCATCACTGGCTTAGTCATTTTGTCTCATTGAGTGTCGGCCTAAAACGTTCAGTCTGTAACCTGCAGGTAAAACACTACAGTCCCTCGTTTTAGTTCGCTGTTGTCACGTTGCCCTGCGTTTACGCACGCACACAGGAGACGGGCTGCGTAAGGCCTATGCCAGATAGTCAGCGCTCCTTTTTGTAGTGTTCAGCGTAACAGACCTGCTACATATGACATGATGTTACAAAGCATCTGCATATACTATACATATAAATATATATCTGTTCTATCACAGGGATTCTTTTATATGCCACTCATGCTAAGGTTGGGTTTTAAGGATCTTTGAAAATGCTTGACAAACAGTATCTTATGTTGTTGTGCATCACAATAGGTTGTGTTTGAGAATTTCTAAAAAAAAAACAAAAAAAAAAACAATAAAATACCATTAAACAGTCATAGTGTAATAATAGTGGCCTATTTTTCTGCACTTTAGGTTAAACCTGCAGAGCCAGAGACGTGTGCTTAAACACATCTCAGGCTTCAAAGCTTGTAAAGATAAGCAATGATGCAGAAAGTGGGCAGAGCCCCTCTATTGAAGTCGCACCCAGCCAATGCCTTCTTTCCAGGTCTGTTCGTATCCATAACCAAGATGCAAAGGCTAAAAATACACACAGACTTCGCTTCAGACTTTGATCATATAGTTTTAGAAAATGTTTCGCGCTGAAGCTATTTCTAAGTTTGTTTTAATACTGTCGGTAGTAATTGAATTCCACCACAAAGACACTAGTTCATAAAATCTCTATGACAGTGGAATGGTATTTTATACCAGTTTGTTTGTACACTGCATTCAAGTGTGTGCTGTGTTGGTTTGTGTGTTTTTTTTTTTTTTTTTTTTTTTTTTTTTGTTAAATCAATCTTGTTGGAGAACCCGTGAAGGATTTGTACTTCTCAAAGCTTTTGTAATTCTGATTTATTTGTAGTCACACACAAAGATAACAAATTTAAAGTTCCTGTATGACAGAACCTGTGAAAACCAATTTGCAGATTTTTTTTTTAACGTGTTATCTTTGCCCTCACATTGATCTCTTTCTCTCTCACTCACATGGTTGCAGTTGCAACCTCCTGATCTGATTCAGATCTCAAGGTCTAAAATAAAATCTATTTTGATAATATCACCATGTTTGGGTTTCTGTTTTTAAATTAACATTTTTGTGTTGTTTTTTTTTAAAGTACACAATTTTTTGTCATTGTTGGGCATACAATGTAAATCCTACATTCACCTCCATACATTAACTAAATGCTATCAAAGTCATGCAGACAAACAATGTACAGGAACTGATTTAAATTGTTTGATCTGGGATCTTTATTGGCTCCTCTACAGGCACTGGCAGAATTTCTCTTATTCACACACTCAAGTCTGCTGGTCAAGACAAAAACAGCGAACGTGTAAGATCCCAATACAAGTAAGAGCTAATTAGTCCTGTGAGTGTATATTTACAAAAACAATATCTGACCTCCCCAATCTGACCAGTCATGAGATGACTCTTGTTGTGAATTGGTTCTAAATTAAATTAAACTGAATTGAATTGCTGTTGTGAGAAACCGAAAAGTTAGTGTGCTTTTTGAATGAAGTCTTCCTGGTTGATGCCACATTATCTCCAAAGCTGCGCGCCTACAGTCCTGTCTACATGGGCAGAACTGTAGACACACTTAAGTACATAATGTGGAACAGTTCACCAGAGACAGATACTTTTATCAAACGTCTTCAAATGTCATTTCAAGTATGCAGCACTTTGAAAAGGAACTCATTCTTACTGCTGTAGGTAGTCTTCATAGCTCCAAAAAGCTTACGTGCTGAGTGAGACATAGAAAAGAAAAGAGTTTTAAAGTTTATTCATGTAGAATGAAGCATTTCTAATGAAAGGTGATGGATAGAATGGGATGCGCTTTCTAAGCTGGTGCTGGTTAAGATGAAGAACAGGAAGTCAGTGGCTGATTAAGGGCTATAGGCAGTTCATGGGCATCTTGAGCAGATTTTAACATCAGCCGTGATGATGGTCAGATGCAGTAAGAGCAGATCGGAGTTCTTCATTTTGGTTTTTGGTTAAATTCTCATTTTGTGCAGTCAATCAGCTCTTTTGTTTCTCATGATCCTGTATTGTAAGGATGATTCACGCTTAACCTGTATTCAAAACCTGACGTTCAACCTCTAGGCGGTAAACCACTATTACTGTGACGTGGCAGATTCAACTGACTGCGACTGAAGCTTTTTTTTATTTTTGACTGAGCTCAAATTACAAGTTCTCGTCTGTAAAAAATAAGTCTGAAGTCTAAAAACTGTGCTGATTATGCGGTTTTAGATCACCCCCTCCCCCCTAATGGCGCTGCTGTGTGATGGACTATATTTATGAACAAGGTGTGCCCGTCATAGAATTGGAGTTGTTAATGTGTATGGACATGCCAGTAACACAGTGACAGCTCCCAGTAAGTCCAGTACATTCATATTGTAACAGGAGATATGTTTTCACTGGTTCCACCAGATGACCAGAGGTTCATTATAACACTTGTTTTGACCGCTGCTTCATCTATTTCACATGATATTACAGACGCAGTTTTTATTTGGTTGTATTTTGTGTCAGTGAAGAATAAGCATAGCGGAGTAGTAACATAAAAGATAAATACCCCGACCCCCTACACACTAACACTATAAGATTTGTTCTCACGGCAGGGGCCACTCGGGAGCCCTGAGAAAGTGAGACTTTTATTTTGAAACAAACTACAACGACGGCAGCAAATCGGTGCTCACGTGCAAATAAAGTAAAGGACTCATGTTTTACGAAGGGTGCGTGATCCTGCACGCTTTGGTGTCGATCCGATACCAAGTAAATAGTGGATACTTTTTTGACAATTAATGCATTATCAAATATAAACACATTTTCATGACTTTTAGGTGTTTTGTTTTAAATTGTATTATTAATTTAACAAAGCGCAGACAAAGTTCACCAGTAAATATAAATAAAAATTATATAATAAATTTTTCTAAGTTGGTGGTGTTGCCACTGTATTTAACAGCCTTTTTGCATATTGTACAGGTTGCCGTTGTTTCACGTTCGGCTTGACAGTACACCCACAGGCTGCTACTGTTTCCTGCTTTCACCCTCTACTTTGTCTGCGTCTTCCTCAGAATTGTTTACTGGCGCGAGTCGTTGAGTCACGTGAGATTTCAAAGCAAGAGGGCGGCGTTAGTGTGTGTCTGCTTCGCTCTGGCATAGAAAATATAGTGAGAGCACACACAGACGAGGTAGTTCGAGAACGGCAGCAATGCATACGAGAAGTGTCGATATTTTTGTCAGGGTATCGATCGATATCAATACTAGCGTTGGTATCAATTATCGATCCGTCCACTCTGTTTTACTTTTTGAAGTTACTTTCTTAGACTGAAATCAAGCCCTCTTCTGGTAAATTTGAAGATGAAACACAAAACACAGGCTTCACACAAAACACACACTTTCTGGTTTCTCTTGATATGATCGAAAAACTGAGTTTAATCAAAGCAATCAAGAATCTCCTCAGATCACCCTCACCTTAAAAAAACATCCAAAACACATTCACACATGCTATAAGCTAAATCAGTTGTATATAACTGCATATAAGTTACATCAAATCCACAATCTAAGCCCTCAGCCTTAACAATTTTGAAGATGCAGACAGTTTTCACATCTTTTGAGCACATACGACTATTTTTACAAGATATCTTAACTTTCATTGTGATGGTTTTCTATTGACACGATGGGATTGCACAAGATCAGGGGGAATTTAAGAACGAGTATTTAGTATTTAGTAATTGCCCTGGCTTCATGGATTAGATCCTTTCTATTTGGGACTTTATAAAAATGGGCAATATTTTGTACAGTATATGTCTACAGAGAAAAAGAAGAAGTTGGCATAAGAACTGTTAAACGTTTGTGTTTAAGTGTGAGAGATGACACGTGGCTTTTCAGCTACTGTACAATAAGGAACAAATACGAAGAGCTATTGAGGTGGAGAATACCAACATATAGGCTATAAAGGCCACATGCAACCACAGCATCTACTGCATGGAGCTAGCTCTGCAAAGCCTTTAGAAGCAGACGCACCCCCTAACGAGCAGTAAATTAAAGCTTATCCTTAGACACTAATAGATATCTAATGACATATCTGCCAAACATCATTTTTGTGCTTTGTTGGCTGGAATGCTGACTTATCTAAATGCCTTGTTAATAACTTTAATGTATAATATACCATCATTTATATTTTTTTTTTCTGAGACGGTTTGTCTTCATGAATCGACCCTCTTCTGTCGCTGTGCACATGTTGGGGCGTTTTGTCTCGAATGGATATAATTGCATTTGCTCCACGTTACCTGTTCCAGTGTGTAACCGGAATGAATTGAATGCAACTTACATTTAGTTCGTACTCACGAGAATGAAATTTGCTCTAAAAATAATGCTGTAAGTGTGACTCTATACAGTTCTATTGTCAGATATATACTTAGTCTACTCTGACTGCCTTGTATTTCACAACCATAGGTTAATGAGTAAAAGAACCAGGACTTGTACCAGGAAACTGTATAAACTTTCTAGAAAATATTTAACATTGAAATGTAATTGAGTGTAATATTTTCCTGTTGCTGAAGGGCAAACATACCATCTAATTACCTTCTTCCCATCACTCTCGCCGCCACCAATAAAACCAGCCCCACGCTAAAAACCAGAGAGAGGCCGAGCGAGCAGCAGGGGGGCGGGAGGTTCACACAGACTAAAACAACTGGTATATCTGCTCACTCCCCTCGCGAACATTTCACAGATATTCTCACACGGACGGTGCCGGGACCTGGAGGCGATGGGATGACGTCTCCACCACTTGTCACCTGAATGAAAAGAAACTAAGGCCAGAGGAGACGAAGAGGAAGGGATTTACACTAGGACCTTTTCTTTGCCGGTAAGTACTTGGCATAGTTGCGTTAAGGTGCTTTTCCCCGCCCTCCCTCCATCTCTCTAGGAATTTGAGTTGTTTTTATTTAGACGTTGTGACTTTGTTACTATAATTAGGCCTCTTTACTAACATATAAGGTTATTAGAGTTTTTTATAAATACTGCATTGTGATCGGCTTCTGGGAAGCACAAACAGAAAGTTTATTCAGATTATATTACTATTGCCACGTCAGGTACAGGTTGTGCCACTCCTGTCTAAATACTCAAACTCCTCATTTGATTATGTGACAGGCTCATCTGGACTGATCACCGTCACAGTGAATGCTTTTACACATACGAGTACATATAATTGAGGCTGCTTGTTAGTAGATACGGGCGGTTTGACTCGTGGAAGCATTTATTCTTTCGCAGGTATTAGCGTGTAAGGCATGAGGTGACATAGTGAGGATGAGTTTTATGATCCCATCCTGTCAGTGGTCTCTGACAATGACCCACAGCTTCATCAGATGTTTGCTGTCACTTAGATACGTCTGTTCTTACAATACAACAATCATGGAGTCATGGGAACACGGCGCGAGTGCTCTCTGTCATGTTTCAGCCGCCGTAGTCGTTAGCAACGTTCACGTCGACCCATTCCATATGACCTTTTAGCAGCGGTTGACAGTTAATGCGTGTTTTGTGACATAGGCTGAACAATAATGTGGCATATTGCTCAAAACATCCAAACAGGTCAGTTCCTCTGTGTGAAAACGGGAAGCGTAGTAGAGAAACCAGAATCTATTGTGTGTGAGAGCGTCCGTGACCCCATTGGGCCCGTTTTGAAGCCCTGGGTGCCATTCGAGTCCCAGAGCCGGGTCCCACCCCCCCCCCGGTCGGCTCCCAGGCCGAGGCGGAAGCTGCTGTTCTCGCCCCGCTTTGTCCTGCCAAGCTATTCTGATGCGGCCCATTGTGCTGCCAGCGCGTTCCGTGACTCTCAGCGATTTCGGTGCGTCTGCGCCTTAAACCCCTCCATTATGGCCGCGTGCGTGTGCTACTGCATTTGCTGCGTTGGCTTTTGTATTCAGCCGCCGCCCACCCACCTCCACCCCACCCCTGCGTCGCCCAGCTACTATTACGCCTCTTGTTTCATGTAGTTTCGGGTCGTTTGTCTGCTTGGTGGCGATAAATGACCTGACGCTTTGTTTCCGGCTGCTCTGAGAGACACACACAAGAAGCGCACGGTTCCTGTTTAACTTTGCATATTGAAATATGGACTTATTATTGGCTGAAAAGCATATTTCCCTGCCTAATTTGCTTTCACAGATTTGTGAAACAAATGTGCTATCTTTCAAACATCCAGGGTTGCCACGGCGATGACTCTCCAAGCGCTGTGGGACAATGAACCTATTGGACGCTGACCTGCCATAGAGGATGTTTCCCAGCAGACCGTCACCTGTCTCCTGATGAATGTGAACACGTGTCACCCGGAGACACTGAACGCTTTCAAACCCTAACCCCCCCCCCCCCTCCCGCCGTTTCTGTTTTGCTTCCACCGCCGCCGCCCACAACCACACGGACGAGCGGCTTCCAGGATGTTTGTGAAGCTCAGGCGGATGCGTAAATGTTACCGCCTGCAGCTGCTGACCACCTGTCTGGTGGTGTCGCTGGTGATGGTGTGCTGGCAGGAGCTGGACGGCAACATGGTCAGTCACATCAAGTCCTACTCGTCCTACCTGATCAACCCCTTCGCCTACATCAACCAGAGTCTGACCATTCCCCGCGAGCAGGCGCGGCGCTTCAGCAACTTCAGCTTCCTGCTGGACCACCGGGGCAAGTGCACCGGCCAGGACGTCCTCCTGCTGCTCTTCATAAAGACGTCCCCCGAGAACAGCGAGAGGAGGAAGGCCATCAGGTCCACCTGGGGAAACGAGACCTACATCCAGAGCGCGCTGGGGGCCACGGTCAAGGTGGTGTTTGCCCTGGGGCTCCCTCGGACCCGGGCGGAGGAGCCCACGTGGAGCAAGAGGAGCGGGCACGGCCTTCAGGAGCAGCTGGTGCTCGAGGACCGCCTTCACGGCGACTTGATCCAGCAGGACTTCCTGGACTCCTTCCACAACCTGACCCTGAAGCTGATCATGCAGTTCCGCTGGATGCACAGCCGCTGCGCGCACGCCCGGTTCCTCATGACCGCCGACGACGACATCTTCATCCACATGCCCAACCTGGTGCGCTACCTGCGGGAGGCGAGCAGCTCCGGCGTCTCCGACTTCTGGGTCGGCCGCGTGCACAGTTGGGCGCCGCCCATCCGGGACAAGGAGAGCAAGTACTACGTGTCCCACGACATGTACGAGTGGTCGTGGTACCCCGACTACACGGCCGGGGCCGGGTACGTGGTCTCCGGCGACGTCGCCGACCGGATCTACCAGGCCACGCTGACCCTGAACGCCTCCATCTACATCGACGACGTGTTCATGGGCATCTGCGCCAACGCCATCGGCGTGGCGCCGCGCGAGCACGTCTTCTTCGCCGGCGAGCGCAAAGCGCCGTACCACCTGTGCATCTACAGGCAGATGATGACGTCCCACGGCCACGTGGACGACATCTACGAGCTGTGGCGGGCGGCGACGCACCCGCGGGTCGAGCGGGGCGTCGGCGGACTGATGGACCGCCTGTACTGCACGGCGGTGAAGATCTCGCTGCTGTGTCGACCGTACTTCACGTACCCATGCAAGGCGGCCTTTTCCTAGTGGCCCTGGGAGTCCCGCTGCCAAAACCCCTGTGAATCTTACCTCAGTCCTTGAGTTGGACACTTAAGAAGAAGCAGAAGTACTCTTTCCTGTCATGTGTCATATTTGTTACCATGAAATGTGTCCTCTGCACACAACCGAACCCCTGGGGGAGCAGCGGGCAGGTGTGTGTATATATATCTGTATATACCTTGTATCTATATCCACTCTAGTCTACTTTAACTAGTGTTGGATGGACCAGATCTTTTATCTCTGTCGCTGTAAAAAGACTTGTGTTTATGAAGCTAAAGTACTCGTCGTCTCAGCTCTCAGATCACACGTTTCTCAACAGTTCAACAATTCAGTGTACAGCAAAGTATAAAAACTGTGTGAAGTACATTTCCTGTGTAGAAGGTTTTAGTAAACGCCAGTAAAGTCTACCCTTTTTATACGACTGCTTTTCTCTGTGTTGTGGATCAGGTTGTTTGTGAAATATGTTTTTAATATAAACCTTCCCTCCACCAATAAAGACAGTAGAGACCGTTTGTTTTAAGCGTAGCAGAAACATGAACCCAAGCCTTCTGGGCAGAAAACGGGTTTAAGTAGGGGGAAACCTCTTTTCTAAGGAGACGCCCAGTGGAGCTCACAACTGTTGGTGTCTGCAGGTAAGAGCATGAAAACGTCCCTGCGCCTTGACTTGCTACCAGTTATCTACATGCGTAGTTTCAGTGTTTCCTGTATTAGCTGTTCCCCTAATAGCTGCTCTGTTCCTTTGGCAACACATAAATCGCACAAAAAGATTTAGACGAGCATAATAACACAATCCTCTTCCGACCAGTTCTGATGAAACAAGTATCTAATTATGTTAAATTCAATAATGACATTAACGAATGATGAATAGAATGAACATTATTGGGAATCAGCCCGCGAGACGTGAGCTCCTGCAACACCTCAAAAAAATCAAAGTTCCATGTTCACAACCTTATGCAAATACAAATTTATTCCTCCAATGTTTTTATGGTTAAGTACAAAATCCTAATTAACTGTTACAGCCTAGGTGGCAAATATGTAACAAATGTTTGTGGAGTTCACATGAGACGTTGCGGCGATTATCCACACCTTAATTAGTCACCACTGAAAACAGGAGTGCTGGCAATAATGTGCTTTCACAGAAATATGTAGTATCTATATCCACTCTTGGTGTTGGCGGGTGGTGCATCACACCATACATATAAAGATGACATAGTTCACTGTGCACTTGATGGAAAGATTAATTTAAAATGTTCATGTACAGACTATGTACAGTGAGATGAGGTGAGTGTGAATGTGGTTTGAGGTGCTGTGACCTACTCATAAGGAAATACTGCACAAGAATGAAGACCTGCAGGTTTGTTAGCATGGTGACTTTTATATGCACAAAGACGCATGATCCTTGTGTCATAAAGACATAATGAACATGTTTTTATGGTCGAGTACAAAAATGAGCTGTTCCAGCACTTTCAACATTGCAGAGGCAGCAGATGTTTGTAGAGTTCACATAAGACGTTGGCGCAACTCGTGTCGCAATAACAGGCATGATGAGCAGGTGGTTCCGTTTACTGTGGCGACAACCACGCTGGTAGCAGTCGTTGCTCTTCGCTGGTCTCCTTCCTCAAACGATCTCCTTTCTTTGCTCAGCTTGTTCTGGAGTCGGTCTCTAGTCAGCACGCTGCTCCTGGTCGCTTCCGTTCTTCTCTTGCAGCTCTTCGAATTCTGACTGTAGGCGGTTTGACACCTTCTGGGCTCAACCACAATATTCAGCTTCCTGTTGGTTTTGTTCCATCCATTCATTACTAATGTTGCAGGTGCTGGAGCTCATCCACTTGGTTCTTCATTTACTTCTGTGTAATGAATCTTGAATCACTGTATATCTGTTTCACATTGTCTTGACTGCTAATAACCTCCCACGGCTCCATGAGATGTGATGCGTTAGTTCTAATTAAAAGCTGCAGGTCGCAGTCGTACTCTGGAATTTTGATGTTGCTGAAGTATTGTCAGTTTTCAATGTCCTTTCGATGGGGAATGTTGTTTCTTGACACGGGAATGGTTTCCTGTGAATAAGCTTCTGGAATCTCTAGAAAGGACGTCCAGGCCTTTTACATGGACGCTACTAACCAGCTTGATGCGTAGCAGGATGTTGGACCTTGTGCATTGAAGATTAAGCTGCTTCATGAGTCTTTTGATAAAAGTAGATGTACTTCCTGGAACTAAGAAGCAAACGACTTCTACATTCCCTGCTCACGTAACCGACTTAAGCTTCTTCTTTCTTCTTCTGCGAAATCCTGCTGATGTTCGGACACTTCCTTTTAAAAATAGCGTCTGATAAGAGTAAGGACAATCTGTTGAGTTTGTTAATGCTTCTCCTGCTGCTTAGTATATGAAAGGGCTGTGGCACGATCCCTTGTAGTAGAAATCAAAACGCAAAAGGGTAATATTGGCTCCTACAGGTGTATATTCCAACTAAAAGAAAAGTGCAGTTCTGAAGTTTCTAATCACGTTCTTTTCATCCATCAAGTCTATGTATATTACGCACCATTTTTGGACAGGATGAAGGATAAGAATATCCATTGTAACAACAGTTACAATTACAGGAAAAGAGTGTTCCATCAGTACAGCTGCTCCTTGTTCAAAGAAGAAAATGCTAAAGTAGATCAAATGGGTCTGACAGTTATGAGTGGAGTGCAGTGCTAATCTAGAACCCAGTTCAGGCAAGATCTCGCCAAAGTGGGGAAAAAAAGCTAAACCAAAAAAACCCTGTTTAAAACTCCTGGTCATTAGATCTGTGGTATTAAAAAGTATTGCAAGGCTGGCATGTCTTAACATATGCATCAATACTAAAACCAGTAGTTGCACTTGTTTACCAGATGGTGGTGCTCTCATTCTTCACAAATCTAACTCAAGTTTTGATTTCATCAGCATATGGAGAATTGCACAAACAGTATGCTTCAATTCCTATTCTTAACTTTTGCCTCTGCAAACCATGTGGCAAATGTACAATACCAAGTTCAGCTGAACTAGTTCTACAAAACAGACATGTTTACTTACAGCAATTTTAGTTTATTAAGACATTCATACAACTCTGGAAGGAGGAAATCTGAAAAGTAGTCAAGGAGAAATAGCAATATACTCTGTTAAGGGTAAAACCATGTCAGCAAGATATGGCCAACCAGTGAGGAAATTTGAGAGCAAGTGGGATAAAAAATATGGTACATTTAAATTAACACATTCACAAAAGATAACAAAAAAAGCAAGTGAATCTACAGTATAACATGACAAATGCCTCTTAAGTGGGCCCACAATACATCGCACATATGTTAGCATAACATAGTTTGCAGACTTTATACAGCACTTATACCTTTTAGTCCACAAGTAGGTTACTAAATGGTGGAGAACATCGAATACACGCATTTTTATTGAACATTGAAAGAAATACCTGAAAAGGACCTTAATGTTTACAGACCCCATGGCTTTGTAGCTCCAACCCGTAGGCTGTCGAGGCCAGAATCTACAACTGTCCGAGAAAGAGAGAGACCACAATAGAAGTCACCTCGCTTTTAACACATACCAAAATTCTGATCCAAGGTTTAGCATTGAGAAGATTTTTTCCCCCTCGAATAATAAGCACAATGCAAGTGGACGATCGCTATCACTGTGTTTAAAAAAAAAAAAAAACAAAACCCAAAAAGTGGCCCTGAAACCCAAGAGTTTCAGGGCTCAAATCAGGTCAGCCACATTCATAGGCATCTCCTCCACAGTTGTATTGTAAAACGTCTCGATATCTCGAAGAATTCTCTTGTCCTCCTCTGTGACAAAGTTGATAGCAACTCCTTTTCTGCCAAAGCGGCCACCACGACCAATTCTGGAAAGGAAAAAAATAAAAAAACCAACATGTTAGAATCACGTCAGCACATCTGGTGCACAGAGTGTACCATTTGCATATACCTATGAATGTAGTTCTCTCTGTTAGTAGGAAGGTCATAGTTAATGACCAGGGAAACTTGCTGGACATCAATTCCACGAGCCTGAGAAAAAAAAAAAAAAAAAGGCATTTTTAAAATCATTCTCATCTCCCAAGTGGATATAACCCTACACATATTGAAGTTGACTGTCCTCAAATACTAGATTCCTTTGCATTGTATAGAATGAACCTGAATGTCCAAGTAAAAACAGCTTTAATTTTATACACTCATTTGGGGCCTAATTTAATTTCAGTTGTGTGACCTTATTCCCATGAGTACCCCCTACTTTTCCAGTAACTTCATACTAACCAAAAGATCAGTAGTGATCAACACTCTGCTTGAGCCAGATCGAAACTCCCTCATAATCACATCACGCTCCTTCTGGTCCATATCGCCATGCTATTCGAGAATAACTTTAGTTAGCAAATAACTTCAAAAATATATGCTAGACCATAATGCCATTTTCTATAAATAAACGGTGAAGGGGTATCTTACCAACGCAGACACTGTGAAGTCTCTAGCATGCATCTTCTCTGTCAACCAGTCTACTTTTCTCCTGGTGTTGAGGAAGATGACAGCCTGGGTGATCGTCAAAGTTTCATACAGATCACACAGAGTGTCCAGCTTCCACTCCTAGAAATATGAGACAAAAAAGTCAATCCAACATTAGCTTGTGAAGTCCAAATGTAAGCCTGTAACAAGGTTTGCTTCAATAACAGCTTTGTCAAAAAAGCAGATCATATGTAACACAGAACCTTGAGACAATGGACATTGAACATTAAGAAAGAGGTTCCCCCAAGCCTCATTTCAGATACTGTGCTTTTAATCTTCTTCCCTGATATACCCATGCTTACATGGCCACAGGAGCTAAACCAGAGGCCTGGCTGCCGCAGTTTCAGCAGGGTGCTTTAAAAAGGGAAGGCAATTACCGACTCGGTAGCCTAAATTTCTAAAAAACAATTGTGAATAGTTACAAATAAATGAACCCACCTCTCGCTCAACATTTATGTAGAACTGCTTGATACCCTCAAGGGTAAGCTCTTCTTTCTTCACCAATATACGAATGGGGTCTCGCATGAACTTTTTAGTCACCTCCAACACATCTGCTGGCATGGTGGCAGAAAGCAGAACCACCTAAAGAAATGCGTAACAAGTCAAGCATTGAATTCTTCCAATATAATCAACTTTAATGCAAATCAAATGTGACACTGCACCTTGAGACCGAGGCCAACGAACATTAAGAAAGAGGTTCGACCACATCTCATTTTCAGTACAGTGCAAAATAATCTCCTTCCGCGCAATAGTCTGTTAGCATTATTGCATGAAACAAAAGCTGAATCACGCAATTATAACAGACTTCTGTTAATGCAGAAGGGCACAAGGCACACATTTGTGCTACAACTGTATCAAGAGGTACTTACTTGAATGTTTGTGCTCAATTTCTGGAAGATTTCATAAATCTGATCCTTGAAGCCTCGACTCAACATCTCATCAGCTTCATCAAGAACAAACATCTTGATGCATTTTGGGGCTGTTCAGGAACGTAAGGGAAACATTTTCAAACTGTGGCAAATGATTTACAAAAAAGCTCTCCAGCTGCAAAGAGAAAACTTACAGAGGTGTCTCCTGTTAAGCATGTCATACACACGTCCAGGTGTGCCCACCACTATGTGAGGGGCCTCTGCCTGCAGCTTTTGTATTTCGCTACGGAGATTGGTTCCACCAATGCAAGCATGGCAGGTCGCCCCCATGTAGTCACCAAGAGCCAGAATTACCTTCTGGATCTAATAAACAGAAACCACAACAGAAAGCTCAGAAGTGCAGAAGAGAATATGGCATGACATGCAACTCAAAACTGCAGAATAACCGTTTGGTGATCAGTAAACGTAAATAAACTCTCCAGTATAGAGTCAGTCCCGAAAGATGGTTACCATCACATCACCCCAGTTTTCCACAGCAACCAAGCACAATCAAGTCAATCAAGCCAGATCACCTTTGAGACCAATGCAGCCATGGACAGAGACTACACCAATCTTAAGAGGGTATGAATTTGAAATTTTGACAATTTTTTTTAAAAACGGTACCTTTTGGCTCGAATCAGTGGCCTCAATATGCTGCTTAGGTCTTAGACCACTGTTGAGGTTATCGTGACCTCAGGAACAGCATACCTGCTGAGCCAGCTCTCTAGTGGGAGCCAACACCAGAGCCTGAGTCTCCTTCTGCTCTATATCCAGCTGCTGCAGGATAGATATGGCAAACGTGGCCGTCTTGCCAGTGCCTGACTGGGCTTGGGCAATGACATCATAACCTAAGGAGAGGGGACAGAAATGGTTACCCGAACAAAGACCTGATTTATTCAAATGCAAAATGTGTCTCCATATGAGATGGCGTAAGACCATATCATAGAACAGAAAATTATCAGGAGTGATCAGTGGTTGTAAAATTGTCCCCATTGTTGGGTAAGTCCCGAAAGATGAAGCATCATTTCACTCTACTATAATACAATTTGAACAAGGGGGTTCTTACCTTTAATGCAAGGAATGATTGCTCTTTGTTGAATAGCAGATGGTTTTTCAAACCCATATGCATATATTCCCCTGAGAAGAGTCTCCTTCAGGTTCATATCATCAAAGTTGTCTGTAATGTCGTTCCAGTTGCTCTGTAAGAGGGGTTATCTCGTAAGTTACAGCAAATTTATCTCTAATCTTATTTTCACATGTAAAACCATATCGGCAGCCTAAATGGACACTTACCTCGATGACACCATCAGGCTCCATTCCATCTGGCCCCCCATGGTCTCTATCTCTTGAGCTGTAAAAAACAAGTGTCATAAAATCCACATTAGGATTAAATCCCATAACCAATAGCACACCATGCAAGTGCCTGATCGACCCATCACTTCAAACGACGCTGAGAAGCAACGAACCCCACCACGTGGTCTGTCATGAAAGGGCCGACATGTGGCAGGTAAGTCGCGTCAACTCTCCGCTACGCAAAACGCTTCACGTTTAACGTTAACTTCAAGCAATCACGACTAAACACTACTTGAGTGTGGCGCACAAGTCGACCTGGATCCGGGTTACGCCCAGAGTGTCTTGTTACACAGTTCGGGGCTTCTGTGGGTGCACGTGCCAAATTTCACGAGCAGAGCACAAACACCTGGCCCTGAAAAAAAAAATCACTTATGTAACGTCGAGAGCTTCACACCGGCTCACATGCCACTTGTGGTTCGCATTAACTTGTGTAGCAGAACCGTACAAGAACCTACGTGCACACTCAGCACGTCTCAACATGGAGCGCTGCCTCACTCGCATTTAGCCAATATGTCGGACAGTTGGGCCTGTGCTATCAACGGTAGCGTATGCTGCCTGCGAGTAGGCCCAGCTAGTCAGACGTTCAATAAAATATCAGCTACATTATTAGACGGCTGTTTAATGCGAAAGAAACCATGCAACTGACAACACAGAATGTCGCACTACTTAAAACTTCAAGCAAATAGCTCCTAACCGCAATTTGCAAATGCGGTGTAGCTAGACTGCTAACGCAACAAAGCTAAGCGCTAGCAACAAGGTCCGACATCGTTAGTACTAGCTAGTAGGATAATAACTATTTCGGACACACGTGAAGTACAGACAACGTGACGTGGCTCCCCACATTAAAGAAACTTACTGTTGTTCTCATAGAAAAGATCAATAACACGACTTTACCTGTTGTAATCAGCAGAATCGCTAGACATGATCCGCTCCCAACTTCAGCATGCGACTGGAAAGATCGCTGATGGCGCTGCCAACTGCCTTTATGCAGCCGGACTATTTTTACTGATCAGGCTAAATAATTACTGTTGTTATTAGTATTCTCTTAAATAGTCGAAACACCTTTCGCTTTACACTACATGCTATTCCCTATCCGCTATATAAAATGTATATGTGGATAACCAAGGAATTTGTGGAAATATTTCAGACTACATTTCTAGGCGGACGGATATTGCAGTAACAAGTTGTGGTTAGGCTGCTACCGTGACTCTGACAGGCCAAAATTATTCCTGACAAGGTTGTGCGACATTTGGGATACAAGTGTATTTCATGAAATATTGTGATATTGACATAAATACAAACCACAATACGAACAAACTAACTATAAGATAAGGACCCACTGACTTACCAAACCAATGTTATTCAGATATGCACCAGAGAATGCAGGGTGTTACTTTACAGTCAGGAATTAACTTGCTGCATGCAGCTCTGTGCACATATCAGATGTTGCTCGCAGGGCTGTAGAAATAATGTCCTGCAAAGCAGCTTATATCTGGTTTTAAACCTTAACGGTAAGTTAAAAAAAGGCATATACATGGTCTGTAACTTGCCATTGGCCTACACTGCAGAAGAAAAAGGCACTTCCAACATTGCTATTGATATTTTTGGTAATCCCTTGAGACAAATAGTAGATTAGAATATGTTACATGCATACAATACACTAGTGTACAGAAATAAACAGGACAAGTATTTGATGCAGTTCACATCTGTATAAATCAACACATACAAATCATTCTTTCACACTCACCTCAAAAGACAGTTTACACAACACTAAGTATTACTTGTGTTTCCCTTTACACTATTTAGTTGGCACCGCTAAGTACGTGTGCGCTTTATGTAGGTTTTTTGTTTAGCTTTTGTTTAAAAATTCTCAGCTCTAGAGTTAAGTTATTGTTATGTTGTAGCACTGGGATCCTGGGGGAAGTTTCACTCTACATGACGATTTACATTGAAATGACAGTAAAAAGCCTTGAAAGTAAAAGTGATATTTGAATTGTTAAAAATATACTTTTCAATACTACATTTCTTTACAAATCATAATAATTGTGCTGACTCTAATGCACAATGGTATAGTAGTTGGAGAAGAGTTCCTCCCCTTCTGAAATGTCTCTGAGTGATACAAGCACAACACAGCGAAGAGGCCTTTGTGTGTCCAGGCTGTAGTTGACATTGGGTAGATACCGGCGAAGCTCAATGGGAAACTTCTCTGGCACGTCATATTCCTGGTAACACACATTAGCAGGCCGCTCATTACAGCAGTTGTTCACGTACTGACCCACGGCAAGCGGGTTCTGGGGACAGTCCGTCAACCAGCTGGTGTCACTCATCATGAAGGGTCCTATTCTGTCCCTGCCACTGCAGGACCTAAAGACCATCCTAGAGATGCCTTTATCATTTCCATCAATTAACACACCATCGATACACCTGAATACAAAAGGGTTTCTGATGGACTGGAGAAGAATCGGCTCATAGGCTTGATATACTGTGCCAGGGTACATAGCAACCGTGGTTCCTTTGGGTATAAATCCTTTGGTGACAAACACTCCAGTTCCTGCAAAGGGCAACGTGCTTGGCTTCCGGTCAATGCAGAATCCGAGACAGTGTAACGTGGCATCGAGGTTTCCGCCGCAGCGTTCCTCTTCACTTCTTACTTGTTTGACGAAGTGAGTTTGAACTGCTCGGAAGTCAAGATTAGCACCGTGGCTCCTGAGCAGAACTCTGAAGAGCTTCAACAGGCTATGTGAAACCTCCTCGTCTGGCACCACCTTGTCTTTGCAGCGCTCCGTCACCTGTCGCAGAGTTTTCTCATTTTTAGACAGATTAAGTACAACCCAAGGCACAAACCGATGTTTGTACGATTTCCATTTGGTTTGAAATCGTGTCAGCGCTGTTCTCAACATCCAGATAAATGATAGGTCGGACATCGAAAATGTGCGTATCTTTACGAATTCCATAGTCAATTCCGGGAAGTGCTTCACAATAAAAACTTACCCTTGTTAACAGTTCAACTTAATAACAGGAATAACGGGCTTGAATAAACTGCCAAAATAAAGTGTTGTTGTAGTGAGAAAAAATACAAAAGATGAAGAATTTTACTCGCTACGGAATAACATAATCGAAAAGGAATTTAATTACAAGCCTTTATTTTGAGGAGTCGTGCTTCCACCGGAACGTATTTTTACGTGAGTCATAAGTAAGTTGACGCGCATTGGCTAGCTTGATGGGAGGAAAGGAGGCAGGCAGGCGAAGACAAACATGGTAAGAAAATTGTCTTTTTATTTAACTACCGTGGTTCAAATGAAAATTGCGTTCATAACCATAAACTGTTACTGTTGACTGATCTATATAGCCAAGAAAATCTGCCAGTGGCTGTAATATTGTTTATAAAAACCAATCCAAACCTAGGCTTTTACGTTAGCATTCATAAGCTAACCTAGTTAGCTAGCATAGCATGCTAGCTGTTAAGCCAACATATTACACACTGCTGCAACGCTAACATTTTTACGTACTTTTCTAATGTTGTGAATGCAAAATTACCAGGCATCTCTTTTATTCGAATGTAGCAATTGTGTCCGAGAAAACACAATTTTTTACTTTTAAGAGAACTGTCATAACACCTGTTTTCTGTCTGTCTTCACTATGGGTCAGTGTTGCATTTGCTAACTGATAGCATTCCCTTAGTAATCATCATAACAATAGTCGTATAGTAATATGCAGATGTTTTTGAATAATAGGCTATTTTGTAAGATGATATACATATTAATTGGCTAGGTGTTTGATTTATTTAATTCAGTGTTTTACATTAAACTAACTGTGTTTCTGTCTGTTTTGTGTTGTTTGCTTGTCTTTGTCTAGAACAAGTTGAAGTCCTCACAAAAGGATAAAATTCGCCAGTTCATGATTTTCACACAGTCCAGTGAGAAGACGGCACTGACATGTCTAGCACAAAATGACTGGAAACTAGATGTTGCCACAGACAAGTTTTTCCAAAGTCCAGAGCTCTATGTCTCACATCTAAAGTGGACCTTCGACAAGAAAAAGCTTGAACAGCTGTACAACAGATACAGAGGTATGGAAAGCCTGTTGGTATATTAGGGTCAAATGCCACTAATGCTCTATATAATTTTAATTTGTTACAGTCAAGCAATGAGTCCTTCTTTTTTAGCCTTGAAATAATAATCGATCACAACACTCTTTTCATTTTTTTTACCTAGATCCTCATGATGATAACAAAATTGGTATTGATGGGATTCAACAGTTTTGTGATGATCTGGGTTTGGACCCAGCCAGTATAAGTGTCCTCCTCATAGCCTGGAAGTTCAAGGCAGCAACACAATGCGAGTTCTCAAAACAAGAATTCATGGATGGCATGGCAGAACAGGGGTAGGAACATGCTTTCAGTGTTTCATTTTTATTTTATTTTCCACTGATTGATTTTGCGTTTTTTTTGCATTACCATAATGGAAAAACATTTTATAAATATGTGTCAAACGCACAGCTACGTTTTGCACAGTACTTCTATTTTCAGGGCCCTAGAGGTGTTTCAACATAGTCACATAGTTCAAAATTGAACCTGAATTTGTAAAGTAACCAGATTATACCCCTATCTTACTCAAACACACACTATAGCAATGTAACACTATTAAAATGCACGAAATGTTCATTTGCAGACTTTTAGATTTTGTAGGTCTTTCTGTCCTCAGTCTTTTCTTCAGTAGGTGAAAAAAGTTGCATGGCTGTATACTTCTTAGAATTTACCTAGCTACTGCTCTTGGATGCTTAATTAATGCATATCATTATTATAAATTCACTGAAACATTTACCAGCAAAAGTTTGCTTTTTGCTTTTTCAAGGTGTGACAGTATAGACAACCTAAAAGCTCAGCTGCCAAAGATGGAGCAAGAATTAAAGGACCAAGGGAAATTTAAGGACTTTTACCAGTTTACATTTAATTTTGCAAAGAATCCAGGACAGAAAGGTTTGGGTGAGTGTCTCTTATGTGTCATCATAAATACTGTGTATTTATTCATTGAATGTTTATTAGCATGTTTCTTTTTCTGTGCAGATTTAGAAATGGCAATTGCATATTGGAATTTAGTGCTTGCTGGAAGATTCAAGTTCTTGGATTTGTGGAACAAATTTTTAATTGTGAGTTAATTGTTACACTCCATACTATACTGTAAATGCAAAGGCCAAAGACAGCATCTCAACTTCTGCATGTTTTACAGGAACACCACAAAAGATCAATTCCCAAGGACACTTGGAACCTCTTACTGGACTTTAGCACAATGATCACAGATGACATGTCAAATTATGATGAGGAAGGTCTGTACACTTTCACTCTGTTGCAAATTAGTTATTTTGTTACTCAAACGAGGCAGCTCATCATTATCACTATTAGCGATACTTAAACAACTTTTGACACACTGTTGTTCGTGTTATGTACTCACGTGTATTCTGTTCAAAGTCACATTATCTAACATCTGTTCTTTGTCAATAGGAGCATGGCCTGTTCTTATTGACGATTTTGTGGAGTTTGCACGGCCTCATATCGGGACCAAAAGCACAGCAGTTTAAGGACTGTTCTGCCAAAAAGGATTCCATATGATGTTTGTGCAGAGTAAAGGACATGAGGACCACACTGAACTAAGAATGATGTTGCCTTTCAAACCCTCAGGACTGAAATATTTTCACAGCAGAGACTTTATATATGTGTGTTTATGTACATGCATAAAAAGGCATATCTCCTTCTTGGTCAACTTGGGGTGGTTTTGTAAAGCATGGGCCTTGTGCGTGTGTGTGTGTGTGTGTGTGTGTGTTATCAAACCAACTTGAGGAGTCCTAGCCTGTGTCTTTTATGGATGTGGCTGGCCTCCACTCATAAGCAGACAGTCTTTTGAATGGAAATATAAAAATGGGGTTAACAAAAGGATGTTCTTTAAATATTGAATTTTATTACTCCTGTGCATTTCTGATTTTGTTTTTATTTTAGGATACATTTGTGTCACAAGACAGTAACAAACATTGATTGTAATTTTTTTTAAGAAAAAGGCTGTTTGTGCACAAATGCAGAAAAATAAAATAAATGTTTCAATTTTCTATGTTGAAAGTTGCAAAACCCAGTTTGTGAAGTGATTAGTAAAGTATGTGTCTTATAACCTCTATTTTGTTAGTTTACAGCTTTTTCTATAAATTAGATTATTGTCCCTTCCAGTTACATTTTATTTATTATGGCTTTATAAATATTATGGAGTTTATAAGCAAAATTAATATTTGTGTTCTAACGTCACTACTGTTTTTAACAGGTGGCGGTAAAGGTAAATAATGTAAAGTTACATCGAAAAGGACAAAGATAATGAGGAAAAACGTCCAAGAAGAAACATTGTAATGGGACTGAGAGCCTGCAGCACAGTAAACAGGGTCGCGCGAGGTTTTAAGCGATCACTTGCTTTCTACCTAGTCTCGCGTTGCCTCCTCGTGTGAGGTTGCTATGGGCAACTGACAACGGAGAAAGAAAGGCGAGAGAAACCACCGAAAGAGCAACCAATGGGATTTACCTTCATTAATTAAGCTCGTGATACTCAAAATTATTTAGTTGTTATTTCTGTATTCATTTAACTTTCTATAATTTAGAAAAATGTCGACAGTTCTTAACACGGTTAGCGCAGTGTTGTCGGAGACGGGATGGGACGAGCGCTTCGCTATCCCCGAGCCCAACGCCGAGAACAAGGCTTTGATAGACGAGGTGAGTGGGGAATTATTATTATTATTTTACGGCAACCATAATGAAATAGTTTGCTTAAATAAACAAGTAACGTCTTTTTTAAACTGACGATTTTCTCAATAGATTCGTAGGAAAGAGGCCGAGTTGACGCAACTGGAAAGTAAACTTGAGAAAAACAAGTATGACAAGCAGTTTAAGGCCGAAAGCCTCAAAAATGTTAAACAAGAGCTGGAAAATACTGAGGTGGGTTTATTTGAATACACCATTTGTGTATCAGGTGGACGTGTGTCTTTTCCAGGAACTGGGTTAGTGTCAGTGACGTGGTGTTGGTGAATCCTTTGCCTGCAGGCTTTGTGCAGGGCCATTGAAAAAGAGGAGGAGATGGAGAAACACCTCACAGCCCTGGCAGAGAGAGAGACGGGTCGTCTGGCACAGGAGAACGCCAAGATGGAGAATGAGCTTCGATCATTGGCAGAGAGGAGTGACATGCTAGAGGTTCAAGGCAGCGCCAACATGTACAAAAGGAACATTTAAGTTGGTTGCAAACTGTGCGATTTAACCTACATCTGTGTCACCAGAACCAGGCCTTTAAGGCTAAACAGAAGCTAGACGAGTTTAGAGCTCAGATGAACTGGGACCAGCAGACCATGAGCGCTTTCCTGGAGGACTCAAAGTGCAAACATGAGGATACGATGGCCATCATCAAGTACGCTCAGCAAGATGAGCAGAGGATCAAGGTTGGATAGAGATCAAACATTTTATTTCTGTTCTACTTCAGTTCCGACTAGTCCTGAACTAACAGCCCTAAAATCTCCTCATTCAGTCACTAACTCTGGCCATAGAGAAGAAGAAGCTGGAGGCCAATGAAAAGCGCAAAGCACTCGACAAGGAAATGACTGAGACCATAACAGCTCAGGTACAGTTTGAAAACACCACATTCTCTCTGTTAATGTCACAAGTCATTAACTAGCAACTATTGAAAATAGTTTTCTAATTTAACAGTGATGCGACATTTTTCCTGGAAACCAGAGTTTAGGTTGTAATCAGCATAAATTAAGCTGTAACATATTGTTTTTCACTGGCAGCCATGTAGAAAACACAGGTACTGTATAAATGCATCAACCACTGTATCACACAGTTATAATAAACGTTTTATATTCTGCTTTTCACACAGATCGCTTTGGATCGGACTATAGAGAATCTGCAGCAGACGCATTTAGAGACACAACAGCTGATTCACCAGTGGGAGAACACCATCAAGCAGATGAAGCATCGAGACGCTGACATGCATCAGTGTGCACTGGTAGGATAACGGCGGCCTTTCTGCACGATGCATGAAATGAAGGCTCCAACCGACACTCCTGTGTCATTCCTTTATTCTTTTAGCGACTCGCCGAGGCCAACCAGACAATCAGGGAAAGGAATGCTACCGTTGCGGAGAGCAAGCATTTACTGGATATGCAGAAGAAGAACAACAAGGAGACGGAGGGAAAGATAACCAAAGCCAGTCAACAGGCTGTGAAGCTGCGGCACGTTTTGAAGGAGCATGAAAATAACTGCAGCAGACTGCAGGACGAGGTTAAGATCTCAAACAGCGCTCGACGCGTCATGCACTGCTAGTAGTAAATCAAATCTCATCTTAAATCTAGCGGTTAGAGGTGGTGATCTGATGGTGATCTGATCTCCTGCAGCTCGACACCAGCAGAGGCACGCTGGACAAAGCCACCACTGAGGTGGGATCTCTGACGTCAAACATATCCAGGATGAAGAAGGACATCCAGATGTTTCATAACAAGTCAGTCAAATGCTACAGCCATCAATGAAGACAAATGATAGAGCTCATAAGGAGCTGAGCTGTGTTTTTACCCGTGTGCTGTAGGTTGGAGGAGGCCAGGACGTACAACGCTGCGCTGGTAGAGAAGCTAAAGGATGAAACTCAGACTGCCCTAAGTGAGGAGGAGAAAGCTGCTCAGATGGACCAGTTCCTAAGGGATGAGGAGCAGGCAGTCAAGGTGAACCACTGTGTGTTCCTTGATCTGGTGTGGTGGCAGTTGGAAGATTTAAGATTTAGTTGTTTCAAACGTGTTATAACTATAGTTATAGCAGGAAAACAAATGCAATATCACTAAATTTAAAAGATAAATTTTCCCAATTTATGTTTGACTACCAGCAAAGCAAAACAATTCATTTTATAATCCCATACAATTACATTATTTAACTTGATAATATAAATTTTAGACAAAACTAGTTTGTCACTGGCAGGTGCTTTGTTACAGGAGTTGGACGTGCAGCTTCGTGCCTGCAGGGAAGAACTGTTTCAAGGTAAAGAGCAACTGCAGGCTGAAAAGACCAAGGAGAAAGATTCTGTTGCCCAGGTTTTGAGGAGTAAATCCACTATCACCAGTTTGAACAACCAGCTCAGACAACTGGATAAAGACATGATAAACCAGCAGAAGACCATTAATAAACTGGCAAGTTGACCATCACACACGTGTGAACTCACATCACTCTGATTCACCAGTTCTGTTCAGTTCATCTCACTTCTCTGCATTATAGGACATCAAGATCAACAGCCTTGTCAAAAAACTGGCCCGGCTGCAGGGTGACATTCACTCAGATGAGAAACAGATGCTAGAGGTGAAGATCGCGGAGCTGACCAGAGCCCTAGAAGAGAAGAAGACCAAAGCAAACATGTTAAGCAACACACTCAAGGAATCAGAGGTCTGCTGATGACATCATCATTCTGCAAAGCACACCTGTAGAATGGGCCCATCCAGGACGCATCCTTGTCTCTTTCAGAGTGATATCCGCAATTTGAAGAAGGAGATGGAGAGGTTGGAAGTTCAAAAGACAGGGTTGACAGAGAAGGTTGATGAACTCATGCTACTGTGTGATACCACTAAAAAGGAGCTGAAGCGACTCCGACTGAGGAAACAGGTACTAAAACAGCACTCGACCAATTATAAAGGAAACACATGGAACAAAACTTCTCATTCTCATGTGTTTCTGACCACTCGTGTTTCTCATCAGGACGCCATGGTGGAGCACAACATCATGAAGATCGAGGTCAAGCGCATCAGAGATCTGCTGTACGACAAAGCGGACACCGTGCTGTCTCTGGAGACGAAGAAGCTGGAGCTGCAGAAAGCCATGAAGGAGAGAGAAGCTCAGGACAAGGTGCGCAGAGAAATGCTCAACCAGCAGCTCAAAGTCACTGAGCAAGAGAGACAGCAGCTGAGGTAACGCGAGCGGAGGGCACGACCCGTGCTCATCTTTTTTAACGTATGCAATGACCTCTAATCAGACTTCACTGATTCTGTTTTAGCGTTGAACTCAATGAGAAACTCGCCAAGATCGACATAATGAAGAAACGCTTTGAGATCATGACGCTTTCAATGGCAGCTCCCGAGGGCGAAGAGGAGAAGTCGCAGGCTTATTATATCACCAAGGTGACACATGCACCCGTCAAACGAATGGTTAGCCTGCCTCTCTGAGATGCACCGACTCTAATCCGCTTCATCAGGCTGCACAGGAGAAGGAGGAGCTGAGGCGCAAGGGAGACGCTCTGGACGCTAAAATCCGCCAGGTGGAGCTGGAGAACAGAGGTCTGGAGAACACCATCCAGCTGTTCGATAACAGTAACTCTGCGTTTCGGAAATCCCTCAACAAAGTCAATGAATCTGGTGCGTGTGGCAGCAGGCTATTCATAAGTTATTTGATTGGTCTGTAGGAGTCTTTGAAGCACAGATACATATTTTTTCTTGATTTTAGGTCAAGAACACCAGGAGAAGCAGAAGTTAGAAGAACAGTTGGGAGCAGCTGAAGAAATGCTGAAGTACAAGAGGAAAGTAGTTCAGGAGCTTCAACTGGACCTGCAGGTTAGTGCTATTTATAGCAGCTGTTGAACAATTAGAGGGATTAAGGAAAGGTCAGATGCCAATCCTCAAACTGTTATCAGATACGGCTGCCTGTAATTATCACAGTAGTTCTTTCTCCATCTCTGTTCCTGCAGTGAGGAACCACTGCGTCACGTGTTTCCGTGAGTCACTCGGTGACATTAACCGTGTCTGACGTGCGAGTGTTTGTGCCCCGCTGGTCATTTTTAGGACATGAACAATACCTTTGAGAGCCTGCTGCAAGAAGAGCGGGTGGAAAGGGAGAAGATGGAGCACAAAGAGTCGCTCATCGGCAAACTGAGCAAAGAGGTCGCTTCCCAGCAAGAAAAGATAGACAGAGCAGCCAAGCAGGTACAGGCTCCACCTGCATCCAAGTTATTGCTACGTGCAATGAGCAGTGATGCGTTGTATTGGATCGCACTGATCATTTTCCCATCATTTGTGCTAGTGCTCTAAACTGACTAAAGAGATCCGCTCAGCGTCGAAAACGAAGGGCGAGACGTCCGAGGAGAAGGAGATTAGGCTGAGGGAGCTGAAAGAATTCAACAGGTCTGTGGATAAGATGCTGAATGAGGCTGTGGAGGACAACCCTGAGCTTCGATCGAGTCTGGAGAAATACTTCCTGCAGGTTTGAAACGCACGCTGCTCCCATTGCAGCCTGTGCTGAACCCTCGTGAAGCCACTAAGCTCTGGCGTCACTGCCTTTTCCAGGCCAACCTCTCTTTTCCACCTCCATCTTCCTCTGCTTTGAGCAACCGGAGCTCGAAGGCCAACTCCGCCCGCAACTCTGTGTCTCTCAGGTCAGACTATTATATTTATGTATGATCTGTTCTTGCTGCCCATGGGCAACAGTAGACAGATTTCAGCCTGCTGCGCTCCCTCATGTCTTCGTAACGTGCACTGTAGATCTCCTGCGTCCTCCGCCGGCAGCAGCCCCCGGTCGCCTGCGCCTCAGTCCTCTGCACTGAAGACTGTGGAGTTGGGTTTGGAGCTGCCTGTGACGACCCCCCCTCCCACCACCTCCAGACGGTCCAGCGTCGCCAGCAGCAGCAGCAGCAGCAGCCGCAGCAGGAAGCTGAAGAAACCTTAGTTACACAGAATCAGCACATTTCACTACACCTTCTAAATGACTGGCTTTTATCTTAGGATAGTTTTTGTGTCATGCTATTATTGCATGCTGTTATTATTCATTGCAGTGTTGTTCTCTAATGGGTTTGGATGCTTTGGTCACATACTGTGTTTATTTATATATTTATTGTTGTTCTGCAAATCCTGTAGCCTGAAAGGATTTTCGTTTGATGAATTGATATACAATTTTGAATTTAAAAAGAGAAACATGTTTTTATTCTCTGACAACCAACCTGATACAAAAGCATGTCAATAAAACAAAACAAGGATTCTGTCTCTAAAATGTTCTGGTATTATTGTTTTAAAAGGTTAATAAAACAGTATTTCCAAAACATATTTTGCTGGATGCCCTGTATATCAGCAATGCTAGATACAATGAGCGGTGTCAGAATGCATTCCAGTCCTTTCTGTTCTCTTGCAGTGTTCCAGGTCAGGTAAATCTCTGTAGAACCCAGGTATTGTTGTTTATTTGCCACGCCCCCCCGAGTAAAGTATTATTTCCCTGCACAGAAAAAAAGTACCCACCGGCTCTGTTGTAGCCGACACAAGATTCTCCCACGACGAGGCTCGTTCTTATAATAAAGTCAACATGCTGCCGGCGGTGCTGTTTGCTGGATGTTTGCTCTTATTCGATTCACATGCAAGTAAGTAGATGAAGATCACTGAACATTTAGAAGTAAGGAAAAAAAAAATTTAGCTGGTTGAGATTTATTTTATTGTTTCTCCAGCAACTATTTCCTCTTCTACAAAAGAGATAACAACAGCATCAGCTTTGTTTCTGCAAACAACAGAAGAAAATGCAGACAAGTCTGAGCCAATACAGAAATGTACGTGGGTTTTAAATTAAAGAAACATGAATTAACATTGGACATTACAAGAAACATTACCTTTTCAATTCTTAAGGTTTGACATTGTGCCTTATGAAATCCATGTGACAGATGTGGCAATCCTTCAGTCAGCTGTTCGGTCCAACCACGAGCTGAATGAAACAACACTCGCTCAAATTCTGAAACAGGTGACTGACTAATCTTCTTCACTTTCATGTCCCTAAAAATTAAATATTCATTAATGCTCCTTTAATATCAAACCAATTCAGCATTTGATTTACAGGAATGTTGGGCTCTGCTGTTTAAAATGATTTGTGTCTCTCAGCTTTTCAGCTTTCAGCAGGAAGATATCAACTTTAACTTGACTGTGAAGAACATCACTCGAGTCGTTTAATACTTTTAACACTTGTTGAAATCAACACTAAACACTATTGTGTGTGTATGTATTGAAGGAAATTTTAGCACATTAATTTACATGTCTACATCTGACATGTGCAAAATGACTAATGTGGTAGTTCCAAATGTTTAATGTATGATGTCTGATATATCTGATATAATCTGAATGAATCTAAATGTCAGAATTCACTTCTAATAAATAATTGTAATGGAGTCAACTTCATCTTTATTTAGCATGTGCCAATCAAGTTTCTAACTCTGGGTCTGATTCTGTTCCTGTCAAACCTTTACCAGTTACTGTGACAGTGTTTTTTTATTCAGTGGTCTTCTGAGGAACAAAATGATTCAAAGAGTACAAAAGACTCAAGAATTGAAGCAAAGCATTAATATTTCCATTGTTGAGTTTTTATTACAGCTGCATTTTGCATTTTCAGAGCAGACTGCGATTCACTGGAAGCTTTGTCACTACACAACAATGACCCTGACACACAATCTGTGATGACAACCTGTCTGGGAGACGGGGTGAGACAATAAAGAGCAGAACATAGCGAATTATTTCCTGCTCCTGGATGTGAACAACGACTGAACTGAGAACAATGACAATGAATTGAGTAATTCAGATCCAGTAAGTGTGTAACAGTAAAACCACTGTGTTAGTATCAAGGTAATGTCACAAAACAAAACATGCGTGAGTGATGCAAAAAATCCTAATGTAACATGTGACAAAGACTCGAGTGTCCGTTGGTGACGGGTCGGTCTGTGATCAGAACAAAAGGCAGCCTGCTTTTAAAAAGAAAACATTACTTTACAAACAATTATGATCAAAATACACTGCCACATTAACAGACACACTGGCCTCAGTCAACCACTAGAGGGAAACACAGGCTGACGGTGAGAAACGTCCTCCGACAACAATAAGGCTGTGTTTTAGTGGTTAGGTAGCAAATCCAGAGAGGAACCCTGTAAAGATCAGCCTGTAAATAGTTAACTGATCTTGGTCGCCATCAGTCCTTTCTGACAATCTGTTCATCAGGGTGTGACGTTAAAAATGCCTGTGATGTCACGAGGGCCCAGGCTCAAGAGCCGCTACAAACACAACATCTACACATCCTTCCTGTGTTCCAGTGAGCTGGAGCTGCAACAGAATGTTAGAAAATGAATAATACTTTGGGAGCATCTGATGATTCATGTCTTCAGTTCAGAGGAGTGAGAATGTTCACGTCCCCGGCTCATGTGTTGATGAAAGGACGACAAGAAGAGCAGGTTTTAATGTAAGAAACTGAATTCTTTAATATAGAAGACAAAGTTAACATTTGTCAACGCTGCAAAAAAATAAAACATTTTTAAACCAAACGCTTGATTTATTAAACACTGTAAAAAAGTGCTAAAGATAAACATTTGTTTCTATTTATTTGGCTTTGAGCTGCTAAGGTGCGTTGGGTCTTTGGTTTATTCAAGGCCGGGCTTCGTCCAACTTCCAGTCACAGCCAAACGCGGCCACAGCATCCAGTCACATCACGTGGCCTTGGTCTGTAGCAGATAAACCAGTCAAACATGATTCCCTTTGTTGTGTGACTGGTATTTTATTGACACGAGAGGCTGCATAACTTAATGCATCACAGATAAACCACTGCTCGCATAGTTCAAATGTTAAAGTCTGTGAGCGGTGAGTTTGGTGAAAGCGCCAGGAAAAAAAAAAGTGCACTCAAATACCCACAGGGTGAATATGAAGTTATATTCATGAAGCATGTAAATAGAGTCAAATCAGCTATTTAAAATCAAAGGGAGCTTGAGCTACTGTACATAATTTAATCCCGCTGTTAAATCCTCATGGAAGATATATCTTGGTTTCTGTAAGAACGCGCCCACAGGTGTGATCTCCTTCCAGGTCATTTGAGGCGTCGGGGCTTTTTGTCCTCTCCTCCTCCTCCTCCTCCTCCTCCCACCGCCGCGATGAGGCGGGTCCGCGTGCAGCCCCTCAGTGGACAGTGTTGGCCCGTAGCTCGCGGCTACGTCTCCGCGTCGGCCTCGCTCAGGCAGCAGCAGAGCAGCGTCTGCGCGTATCTGGTGGCGAAGGCTGCAGAGGGAAGCGTGCAGGGATGAATTACACCTGCTGACGTTCTGACGGTTCAAGCTCCAAAAGGTGATAGAAATGGATGCGAGGCGGACAAACGTGTGGGGGATCGAGTTTCAAACCTCACGTCCGGCCGCCATCTCGGAAGGGAAGTGCCTTTGGCCACTTCCTCTTCGCGCCCTGTCATCCAACAGCACCCAATCACAGCCGTCTGTGGGCGAACCTTACCGTTCAACCTGCCTATGAATCGGGGCCTCCTCTCCTTCGGCAGGTAAACGGTGACGTAATAGACCGGCACCCCGGACAGCGCGATGCCGATGCCGATCAGAGAGTTGACGGTGTCTCCGTAGAGAGGAACGATGACCAAGAACACGCTGCACAGGCAGTAGATGATGGGGAAGAACAGGGTCAGCTGGAGAGGGAAGACGACACGTTCTACTTAGTATTTGTGCGTCCACACAAATCTATATTTACACCCAGTAGGAACGGTTCCCTCTAGAAATACCCCCCAAACTTCCTCTTCAGGCCGAGAACGGGCGTGTGGAAATGCCCTGGCTCATTCAAACTGTTTTAATTTGACAATGAAACATCTCTGATGCTGGGCTACGTGGAATAACAGACTAAAGACACGTGTCAGACTTTTTTTTTTTAGGTCACCAGATGGTTATTTATATCCTGTGACATGTGAAGGAGGCTTTTGAACCACCCTGTTCAGTTGCATATTTACACTCAAGAGTGAAGATTTCATGGTACAGTAAGATGCAACACCCTGCAAACTGAAAGCCACCCAATATTCCTTGGAAAACACTGTAATTGAAGCCACTGTTAGAGAGAAATATGTTACGTTCCAGTGTGTTAAACCTGCACCGGCGCTCATTTCAGTTTCACGGGAGAGTGTGTTGTTATTAGAATTTCAATTATTAAGAAAATAAAAGGCACAAATTCCTACATGAAGAGATGAAACAGGGCGCTGAGCAGTTATCGGTCACAGGTGACCGATAACAGAGACGCTGGTTCCGCCTCAGCTGCGGTTCTGTGGTTCAACAGGTTCACCGGCAGCGTGCCGCCCCACAAACAGCAACACACACACACACACACACACACACACACACACACACACACACACACACACACACACACACACACACCTTGACGGGCCTGTGTCTGTCTGGCTGGGTGATTCGCAGGTAGATGAGGCCGGCCACCGACAGGCCCACATAGAGCCAGTAGCTAAAGCTGAAGTAGTTGATGAGCTGGAACACGTCCTCCACGCAGAGAAAGATCAGACCCATCAGCCCCTGCAGCCACACAGCACAGGTTACCACAGTAACAGTAGCTGTGCTCCTCCAACAAGCGATTGGGAGTAAGGTTAGTGCGGCTCACGTTGAACAGCAGCGCAGGTATGGGTGTGTAACGCTGCATGTGGATCAGACTCAAGCTGTTGGGGAGGTGACCCTCTCTGGCGCCGACGAAGAACAACCTGCACGAAGAGCAGAGGTGGAGTAATTAGTGTCGCAATGGCCCCCGTGTGGCCCTGTGAGCCGGAAGCTTTTATTTTGAAATCACCGTGAGGCGGCAATGATGGAAGCGTTGAGGCCTCCGTAGCAGGACATGGCCACCGACACGGGCATGATCCAGTGAAATGGCCCCAGCACAGCGTTCCCAAAGGTCTGAGGGGGAAGGAGTCAGACGGTTTGCTCGCGCATGCCGTCAGGAGGTCACGGAGCGTTTCACCGCGGCGCTGCCTTACCACGGCGACGGCGTCGCTGGCCAGCAGAGACGGCATGTCCAGAACCACGTAGTAGGCCACGTTGGTCAGCAGGTAGATGATGGTCACGATGGGCATGGATATGGCGATGGCCAGGGGCAGGTTCCTGCACGAAGCACACGGAGACTCAGTGTGTGTGTGTGTGTGTGTGTGTGTGTGTGTGTGTGTGTGTGTGTGTGTGTGTGTGTGTGTGTGTGTGTGTGTGTGTGTGTGTGTGTGTGTGTGTGCGCGTGCGCGTGCGCACGCGCGTGGCTGCACCTCTCTGGGTTCTTTATCTCCTCCGTGACAAAGTTGAGCGTGTCCCAGCCGGAGTAGGAGAACAGGGCCGAGTACAGGGCCAAGGCCACGGCTCCAGGGTCTGTGGACGATCCCTCCAACGGACTCTCAAAGTTCTTTGCTTCTCCTGCTCACACACGGGTCAAAGGTTAACGCGCGCGGCCACGTTTTCGCGAGTCCCCTCCGCCCTCAACTCACCGAAGGACAGCTTCACGAGGCCGACGACGATGATGAGCAGGAGCGCCATGAGCTTGGCGTAGGTGAAGACGTCCTGCACCAGCGTCCCCCACTTCACGTAGGCACAGTTGATGAAGATGAGCAGACCTGGATGAGGCAGAGATGCGGCTCAAAAAAAGTCCCATGTTGAGCTTCACATGAGCGGATGTCTCATTCAGGATGTGGTGCAGGAGCTACTGAGCTACAGCTTCGCTGCTCTCTCACCTAAACACTGTGTCTTTGCAGCACAAACCCAGTGAACCACTGACGCTGTTGGTCCAACTATAGCAGATACCAGACTCCCACACGGCCTCAGTGTCTGATGCCAGCTCACTAACACCCCTTGTTAGATTCTATGTGGCCTTTTTAATGTCAACTAGCAGCTGGAGGAGGAGGAGTTTAGGTAATAATAGCAGAACAGGTCGACGGAGAGCAGAGTGGGGAGCGTTCAGGGAGACGGTAAAAGAAAATACTGATAAACACAGATCTGATTTAATCAGTGTGTGTGTGTGTGTGCACAGGCACCAGACCTGCACAGCAGGAGTGTGACCAGGTGAGTGTGTGTGTGTGTGTGTGTGTGTGTGTGTATGTGTGTGTGGGGAGTGGCCGTGCTGGTATGTGGAGCACAGAGGATGAGACTTCGGGGAATGAAGTGAGGAGCAGGACCTGTTCTTGAACATCCTCACTCACCACCGCACAGGTTTTAGTTTCGGTCTTTGCGGCAGCGAGCGAGAGGTCGTGAGACCCATCAGGCGTTTCATGCAGGCGCACGCGCACGCGGGCGGCTCCTTACACAGACAGGCCGCGGCGATGAGGCGCACGGCGTCGTACGGCGGCTGGCAGGTGGGGTAGAAGGCCTCCAGCAGGTAGCTGGCGAAGGTGAGCGAGATCACGGCCTGGCTGGCCGGCTCGATCAGCAGGATGGACGTCCACAGGCGCACGAAGGCCAGGAAGCCGCCGAACGACTCCAGGATGTAGACGTAGCTGGCGCCCGACTTGGTGATGGTGGTGCCGAGCTCGGCGTAGCACAGGGCCCCGAACACGGAGAAGACGCCGCCCAGGGCCCAGATGAGCAGCGCCAGGCCGTAGGAGGCGCTGTGCATGAGCACCCCCTTGGGCGAGACGAAGATGCCGGAGCCGATCATGTTGCCCACGATGAGGCAGATGCCGTTGAGCAGGGAGATCTCTCGCTTCATCTGCATTTTCCCCTCGTCCGCTCCCTTCGAGGCCTTCAGGTCCTCGTCGGATGAGGCTCGCGAGCTTGGACATATTGTCTGTGACATGTGACCCATCTTCTGCCTCAGGTCCCCCATTATGCCTGAAACGTTGGTGTGCAGGTGGAATATTATGGGATATCAGTTTTAAAAAGACTTCACATATGATGATGATAAAAGACTAAGTGTGTATAAATGAAGACATGATGTGTATTTACCTTATTTGAGGTCAATCCTTTTTGTCCTAATAAACACAGTCGTCCTCGGGTCAGAGCTGCTCAGAACCACTGGACCATGTTGAGATCCCAGGTAGCAACAGGTCGGTGTGTTGCAACCCAGACAGCGCGGCACAAACACAGCGTGTGTTTTTCCAGCACCAGGAAACGTTCTCAAGTTCCCCCTCCGTTCTATTTTTAGAGAAACGCAGACCCTGTCACCCCCCCCCCCCATGCCGGCGGCCACTAACAGCTCAGACAGACAGATCCGGCCAACTTCTGGGTCAACACGCTCTGGTGGCTGGTTCTGCTGAGCTCACGGGCCTCCTGGGTTCTACGTGCCGCTCGGACCTCCTAATGGTTCATCGTGTGCGGGACTGCACGACATTTTCAAAGGAAGACAACAGGCAGGAGTAAAAACAGAATACCAAATTTAATGAAGAGTTTGACATAATATATGAAAAAAACCTGGGTTCGGCTGAAGCCGCAGAGGCACGTCGACGACACACGTTATAATTGGTTAGCTAACATCGATATGGGCACAAGATCGGGCCAGAAGACAATTCCATCATAACAACCAACAGCACGGGTTTAAAGAAATGATAACGATGAAACTATCATCTACAGTTCAATATGTTACAGTTTATGTGGGATATTACAGGCGTAACATAGTTATTCTTGGCTTGATGTGGGTGGAACAACCTAGCTTGACCTTCTGACCTTTTTACCATTAAAATCAACACTGTACGGTTTCATTTGGCACCATTTCCTGTAACAGCGGCTCTCGCCAATAACCTGCAGTGGCTCATGGACCGTTGGGTTTGTGTCTGTTGTTGGCTGGCCTGCGCATCATCATGAAACACAACTGAGAGTTTATACACGGAGATATAAAAGGATGGATGAACAGGCAGTAAACGCCACAGCTGCAATACTGTTATTGAAGATGAACTGTTATTAAGACAGCAGCAGATCCTCCAACCAAAGACCAGAGAATTGTTAATGGCAGCTCTATTGCTTCTGCGTTTCAAATCTGTATTGGCAAAAATATATAAATAAGTATATATTGTTTGCATTAATCAATTTACCATGAGCTGGAAAGCGGTCAGACAGGATTTGAAAAGTTGCACACCACAAGAGGAATAAGAAGACTTCTCTCGATGCTACAGGCAAAAGAGGCTTATTCCCTGTGGTTCTAATGGAAGAACTATGACTCTGGAAGTACAAATACGGAGAAATGAGGCCAGTACCGAGAAGCCCAAAAGCAATCTGAGGACAGATCACTTTGGTCCACTCATCCACCACAGACATGCTGAGACACCAACCCTTCACTCTGGGGGTGTTACGTTACGATCTCGACTTCCTCTTTAGCCCGCGTCCCAGTCAGTGTCTAAGCTCAGCAGGGAAAAGGGCAGCAAAGAAGGTTTCCACAAAGTCACACGACTACAGTCCACTTCTGTTTTCCTCTCACCGACTTTCAGCTGGAGTATCAGGGAAGTAAAGATGAGACATAAAGACAAAACCTTAATTTGGCCGTAGGTTTTCCACCATTGGTAACAATTGTCTTGCTACCTGCTCAGATCAACTGAGTGTATAGAACATGTTCGCATTTTACAAGTGATGCTATAGAAAAACACACACACACACACACACACACACACACACACACACACACACACACACACACACACACACACACACACACACACACACACACACACACACACACACACACACACACACACACACACACACACACACACACACACACACACACACACACACACACACACACACACACACACACACACACACACACACACACACACACACACACACACACACTATCATTTATCAAACCCTGCAATACACCAACAAAGAACGGACTACAAATAAGTCTCTTGTTAAATAAAAACATAACTTCTCTTATAATCTTCTTGTTGCTCCTCATGGTGAACCACAGTGACCATCTCGCTGACAACAGTCCAAAAAACAATAACTCATAACTGTAGTGTAAAGTTGGATCAGTCTATCATCTGGAGCGTTTCCATTGCTTGGCTGTGGAGGCCGCTACATGTTCCTGGTGATATTGCAGGACATGGACAGCGGCGGCACGCTGGGCGCGAAGGAAGGCGACGTGACCTCCGGCGGGTACGGCTGCAGGTCCTTCATCTTGTTGTCGTGCAGCTTGCGGACGACGATGAGGCAAAAGTCTTCGCTGCGTCTGTGACAGTTGTCCAGCAGCTGGCGGACCTTGGCAGTGCGCGTGGGCTGATTCACCACAAGCTCGTAGTCCTCCGGCATGAGCATGGAGCGGGCCAGCAGGGCGTCCAGGCTCTGGTTCAGACAGGCCTCCGTCATCTGGGAGACGATCCCCTCGCGCCGTATTGAGATCCACTGGCCGAAAGGGCCCTGTGAGGGCGGGGAGTGGCGCAGGGGGGAGGAGTGCTCCGCTGGGAGGCAGGAGAAGCAATGAAGATGGGTTTTGCTGGTTCTTACTGTCCACAAATGTCAAGGCATCATTGTTTAACTGCTTGTACCTTGTTGCCGAGGCAGATTGATGGTGAGGTTCTCCAGCCGCGTCTCGCACTCGCTGGGCTTCAGGGGAATGTTCAGGTCAATGGGCCTGGCGCTCTGGTGGACGTCCAAATTGTTGATAGTGCTCTGATCGATCAGAGAATTGGGAGGCTCCAGAGTAGGAGCTATGAACGATGATGGAAGGTCACCTATGTCAGAGAAAACAAGAAGTTTAAATCATATCTCTCAATTTATCTGTTAGCATTTTGTCAGAGCGTATTGGAGTCAGAAGCACAACTGTCAGTAAGACGTGCTGCTAGTGTTTAGTACCTTTAGAGGGTGCAGCATTGCTGCTGGTGAGGACACCTGGTAGAGATACGCCTGAGCCTGAACCTGAGCTGGAGCTCTCCTGTAACAGACAGCATCACAGGTACATCATTCTGCTAAACATTGAGGCTTAAATAGAAAATAGAGTCACTGAGCACCAGTGCGTTTAGCGTTGCCTCGGCTGAATACGGGTGGTTACTGACCGGCCAGAGGCTGGGTCTGCCCACAAGCATGTCCAGGGTTCCCTCTCTACTGCTCTTCTCGCTCACTGGCTGAGCTGAACAGCACCCTGACCTCTGCCTCAACTGCAGGGGGAGGAGGAGAAAATGGATGACAAGAAAAGAGGGAAATTAATCACATGGACAAGATTTTTGTTGACCATTCAAATATTAGTAATGAGAAAGTGATGATAATAATAAAAAACTTTTCAGTTAAACTAAATGATGAGGGACTTTCATCTTAACCACACACATTTGGGGACTCCAATGGGACTCCCCATTGGCAGACGTCTACTCTTTGCTCTAACCTCACACACACACACACACACACTCACACACACTCACACACACTCACACACACACTCACACACACTCACACACACTCACACACAGTAACCAAACTCCTGATGCCCAAAACCAAAGTTTGACTACTTCATAGTAATAGTGCCAGTTTCTTGAAAACTATACTTTTAAGTGGGAACAATAGTTTCAGTCATGTGCCGGCACACACCAAAACTGAAAAGAGGAAGATGTTATATGTGACTTGTGAAGTAATAATTTCGCCCTATTTCCTTCTTAGTCAGAGTAGAATTAAAACTGCCCCAAATTACACACAAATACCGAACCATGGCATGCTCCTAGAAAGGGGGATTCCTCTCTCCAGCTGTAAATTCTGACCAGTATTACCAAACACCACTATTATATTGCTAAACCAAACAGAGCCCGCCCCATTCACTCAATACAGTTGTACACTGACTAATGAAATAACCCCATAAACACAAAAAAATGCAGTAAGTCAACTCCTGACTGACCTTTGACCTCTTGATTTCCAGCACAGCCTCCAGGAAGTCAATTTCGTCAAACTGCCTAACCATGGGCTCCAGCTCCATCAAACACTCTGAAATGGCAGTAAATACATCACAGCATTACCTCAGTCAATGTGTGACGCTACAACTGAAGGTAAAATCATCTTTAACCTTTTATAAGGTTAAACAACAGGTAATAACTTGTACAATGCCCCAAAAACCATCAGACTGATTATTTCAGGGCTGATGATTGAAAGGATTTACTTACTCAGCGGCTCGGTGTGAAGTAAAGTTAATTTTGATTTTGTTTAAAATACTGTAAGTAGACAAATATTAAATATAAAGACATGTCTGTTCTTTTACTCAAAATCATAAAAAAAAAAAAAAAAAAAAAATCAGTAATGTAATTTCATACTCATGACACTTAGTCACTGTTCTGTCAGACTACAATTCAGCATTTAAGATTTAGTGCCTAGTCAACGTACAAGGAGACAATCCAGGCGTTCTCGCTTTGCACTGGCGAAGGCTCAGTACGTAACATTCTGCCAACCATTTATCGCTATGGCGCAATTTAGTCATGTGAGCTCACTGAGAAACGAAGGCCGCTCGTCGGGGTTAGCCGTCCAGCCGCTGGTCATTAAATCAATGAGCGTGTGTCTGCTGGGGATGTCATGAGGCAGGCTGTCCAAGCTGGTGTCAGGACGCGTCCCACGCAGCACGCTGAACATGATCGCCATGGGGTTGGTCACCTCTGACCGCAAACACATGCAGAGATTAGTTTACAGTAGCCGCGCTGCACCATGATAAATCAACAGGACCCGCAGCAAAACAAATGCTGCGAGAGAACAGTGGATATTTAGGTAAAGAATGACTTACCTTCAAATGGTATCTGCCTTGACAGCACCTCCCACATAATGATGGCGTAGCTGTAATGTACACATCCAACGCAGACACAGTTTGGGGAAATCAGTTTTGAATCACGCGTACAGTATAGAGGGGTAAATCCCCTACGCAGCTCAGAAACTTTATGAGATCACACAGAGGGAGAATAATGACTTATTGACCTGTAGTAAAGTTTCAAAGCTAAAGCCCAAACACATACAGAGACAAATTCAGTCCAACAGACGCTGGAGGCACGTCACACCCTAATCAACAGAGAACACACACGTGGTTCAAGCTTTTCCTACCTGTACATATCGTGTTTCACATCAACACGGCGGTTCTTGGACGGTTCGTACTCCTCAGGGGGCATGTAGATCACCGTCCCCCCTATCTCTGAGGGCTTGGAGCCCGAGCCCTTACTGACAGACAACTGCCGCCACTTCGAAAGGCCAAAGTCTGCAATCTGAACAGAACAATAGGGTTTATGTTATATTTGACAACAGGTGGTCCACAACCAACGCTGGCAGCAGTGTCACACAGTTGCTAGGATACCAAATTATAGTTAACATATGCAAACCTTAACATGAAATTCACCATCCAACAGTATGTTCTGCGTCTTCAGGTCGTGGTGGAGGAGTGGTGGGTTCATGTTGTGAAGAAAGTTAACCCCAAGCGCAATTTCATAAAGAATCCTCAGCCGCAAAGGCCAGGCAAGAACAGGGTACATCTCCTTCTGTAGGCAGGGAAACGTATAAAAAGGTTATAAAATATATTAGTAGAGCCCATGTTTGGCAGATATGAGGATAGAGGATGTGCTGGACTACATTAAAACATGATATGAAGGGAAAGTCTAAGTGTGCTGCTGTGTAGTAAACTGGAAAGTCCCTAAACTGAGCCATTGTGCAGCATGTCACCTTCTCTTTCCCTGCTTCAAAGTTTCATCAGAGGATAGATACTTTCAGTTTACAGTACTTTCACTTTTCCTATGTGCACGATGAGTGATGCATGAATGGCACAGAGAGGGGATGGTGCATTTGCAAAGAACACAAACAGTGTTTCACCTCAGTCATTTGGCAACAAAAACACTCATGGGTTTTAAAGTAACGTTCTGTGACATGGACTGAACAGAACAAAAATGTGTTTAGGTTTCATTACTACTTCTGCTTTTGCTTCTGGAAGTGAAAAAGGAAAATGATTTTGCTTGAATTTGAATTTGTTTACTTGAAGATTAATACAGACTGGAGATTTTTAGATTACGCACTAGAGTTAAGATCAGAAATATTTCTGACTGTGGCTGGTGTCAGTGTTGACGTATTGCTACCTCGTGGAGCAACAGGTCCAGAGAGCCATTGCTCATAAACTCTGTGACGATGCAGAAGAACTCGGGCTCATTGCAGACGCCAAAGATCTGGATGATGTAGTTGAATCTGGCTTTGTGAAGCACTTCTGCCTCTTTCAGAAGGCAGTTCCTCTCTCTGCAACAACACCAACAACATAGAGTCAGTCTTCATTAGTCGCCATCACAGTTAATATCAGATGACCTGTGCCACACACTGTTACTGAATACAGAACATGAAGATCACAAATACTAACGCTGAACCATGCAGAACAATACAACTACAGTAGTAACACAATGTCATCATCACAGTGAATGCCTATAATAGAAGGTTTCTCCACAGTCACGCAAGGAAGCTGAAAAACAAGAAATTCAAAGCACACAGGCGCCAATGTGTGTATCTGATGCAGATGCGCCTGTTGTACAGTACATCATTGCTTCAATATAGTTTCTATTCTGAATGCAATACATTAGCGGCCTGCTTGGCATAAATGTTTGTGTGGAGCAGCACCTTTCTCCCACGGGACAGTCGAGTTTCAGGCACTTGATGGCCACGGTGGTCCTCCAGTCCGAATGCTGCGCCTTGAACACGGTGCCGAAGCCCCCTCTGCTCAGGTAGTACAGGTCGGTCAGCTTCTGGTAGGGGATCGCCGCCAAGGTGCTGGTCAGACTGCCGATATTCACACAGCCGGTCGCCGCGGACGGCTCCATGGCAGCTTGCGATCCGTTTACAGGAGCCCCTTGGAGGTTTCTCATCCGCTGTAGCAGTCGCTGGGAGCAGAAGTGCCGTTTAGCTAAACGCAGTGTTGAGGCGATCTCCCAGTCACACGCATGCCATCACGTCGCTGGCCGCTAGCAAGCCAAGCTAACGTTACTGTGGCGGTAAAGCGGGCGACCTAAATAAAACAGTCGGAAACCGATTCGCACGGTTGCCGATTAAAAGCGCCGTAAAGCGAGCGACACTCCAGCAAATGTGCGCGCACGCTGTCACGGGCTGAGGTGAAGCCGGGCAGCAACAAATCGGTGGCGGTCAGCTGTCATTTAAGGCAGGTGGGTTTGTTGTTGCTAATGACGACACTCTTCCGGGTTTTTTATGTGATGCGTTCGCGAGCAAAGTTTTTTACACATCACGTCCTCTGATTACATTTTAAATGACTTTTTTTACACTGTTACGTTAAATACAAATTCTAAATATACGTGCACATTCAAATATGGTTTAAAAAGTTTACAATATATTTAAAATTCCACTTCAAGTCCGAACATACAGTAAATTTAGAGCAGACACGCCCCTTGTCTATACAACTTTTTCACGTGGTGGAATTTCCCACATTTGGGGGTTTCCTTTAAATGTGTGTGCGTGTGTTTGTGACTTAAGATAGTCCTCGAACAATTTTAATGTCAGTTCGACTACACGTTATAATAATTCCTGTGTTTTTAGATTAGGAATTGGTACTTACCATTCTGTGTATTGATTTGTATGACTGCTAATCATAAACAAATACCAAAGGCCCGTTTATTATTTCTAGCAATTATTTTATTGCTCAAAATGAGTTTATGTTTCTGTTTGATTATGACGTGGCTTGTATGAAGAGGTTTGTTTGAGGTTTGATTATTAAAAGAGGAAGAGATCTTTTCGATGATCCAGCAGCATATCAACAAACCCCTCCCTGCGTAGCTCAGACAAGAAATTAAAAAATGTTATTCGCCTATTCTAAATCCATGTAGGCAAGCATGATGGGTCATAGCCATTTCCAACACTATGCATTCTGATTCTCATCACTCACCTAGAGAGAACAGTAACAGTAAATTGTAATCTGCATCTGCTAGGACTGAGTCAATGTTCAGGTCCTTTTCATTTTCCTCTATAAGATGTTACATCTAGGTAGTTCCTGAGAGGCCTTGTTAACGCTTCCCAATCTCATAGGCATGTACTAAGCACACTTACAGTACATAAAAGAATGGATATGTTTGAGAAATAGCTTACTTCCTCATTACTGCACCCGGGTGTGATACCAATTCTCTGACATCACAGTCACAGCTCAGTTCCTTAATTTGTGTCATAGGTTCATAAGATTCTAGATGGCTGGGAGACAAATATGCAATGTCCACTGTAGCATGACAATGGCTATATTGAGTTCCTGGTAGTCTGTTCAACAACGGTATCATGTTGCAACAGGATACGGAGGTTTCCCATTTTTGTCTCAATTAATGTGTATGGTTAATATCGAAAGCCTATATGTTCGTTTCCGTGTGATAATGATATGTTAAGGTGCTCTGATCTTAAACTTTAACGCACATTAACAGCGCCCCCGTGTGGTTTCCAAATGACCCTGACACATGTTAAAGATACCAATCACACTAAAAGCACCAGGGTTAAATAGACTCTGCAGAATCATTTATATTACTAAGAATAAAGTAAAGGCAGGGCACTGCGCAACAATAATTTACTCACACAAAGTTATTTGAAAAATGATACTGAGGACGTGTTTGCCCATCTAAACTATAGCTGAGGTTAAAACAGGAGACAAACGTGACCAGAAGGTGTCACTATATTATCTAAGATGTGGAGTGAGAGGGGACGATGGTTGGGACGAAGTGTTCCTTCAGAAGGAGGCACAGTCTGCATCAAAAGGAGGCTGGAGGTGGTTTTGTCCGCAGTAAGTTACTGCACATCATAACACAGTCACATTAGCCTCATTGTCACTCGTGTTCATGTCATTCACTCTCAAATGTGAGCCGACACTCACAGATCTGCTGCCAGGCTGTTTTGTAGCATTTGCATAATGTTTGATTTGTTTCTCACTTCATAGATAATAGTATTCTGCATAATATGACGCACAACTCAGAAAATAAGTAAGTAATAAGTTCTGATCTTCAGCTTCTCTTCAACAAAGATTAATGCGACTTTTCCAGTGGCAGCTGTTCAAGGCCAAGTCTTATTTCCTCTGCTTTGCTTCACAGATGAGCTCGTATGGTTTGGATCAGGAGTAGATTCCTCCACACTTTAACCTTTCCATCACTTTTGTGGCGTTTAATCTAAATCTCATAAAGGCCAAAATCTTTATTCCAGCGCTCTTGTTGCTCATCACTGTGCTGCACATTCCACCCTGGCTTTGCTTGTCTCACTGCTGCAGAGCTTTTTGTGGTTTGGCCCATGACTCTGTGTCAGACTGTGACACCTTCAGCCCAGCGGACGCTGCTGTCGTACGTGTCACCGGCCGGTGTATTTCCTTACAGCCTGTCATCAGAAGGGTTTCGCTCTGTTCTTTTCATGCTGATTTATCAGTTCTGACAACGAATGGAGTCTTTAGAAGGAAATTCCAAGAATAAACCCAAGAGGAGTGATTTAGAGCTGTATGAAATCCATTTCATAACTCAGCCCTGGACAACAAGAAACATCTGGCACTTACAGTACATATCCCAATAACTCAAATCAAATTGTGCCATGTTTTCTGTCTTTTGAAATATTTTTAGCTGAAATTGTGAATATTTGACTGATTTCTCATTAGTATATAACTAAATATATTCAATTATCCTTCTTGCTACAATATGAGCAGATGATTGTACTGTGCAAGTGAAGCCGATGGAATTTTTGCCAGATGTTTATGCTGGAGGGAAACTGGTACCTTGTACATACTGTACATTACTATATACACATGTTCTGCAAACGGACCAGCAATACAAAGTACAAACTCATTTAAATTACAGATGTTTTACTTATTCAACGATCGAGAGGTGCTGTAATTCAGTTATAAATGACTGAACAACAGCTTTAAAACATCCTCATACCAAAAACGTCCACAGCTCCAGACTTTGCAGCACACTGCACCAAACACACTAAGATAATTTCTCTCTATCATGCTTCCTAATCTGTTTTAATTTATGGACACTATAGCGCTTTTGAAACGCGACCATCAGCTCAGATGTGAAGTTGGACTGGGAGGCTTCTCACAGGACTGATGGATGATGGAGAACCTCCCGAAGCCAGGAAGAAAACCTTCTGTGCTGTGTGACATAAATTTGGATTATTTGTTATGTGTCTGGACTTTTTCATGAAACATTCTTTTTTGTCATTGTGGCAATTGGTAGTTTTTTTTTTTGTTTGTTTTTCCAGCGAAACTATTTAGTTCAATTTGTGTCTAACTGCGTCCCACTGACCCTCGACAAGAAAAGCAGCAAAGCTAATGGATGGATGAGTAGGAATGTGTGTTCGCCTCCAAACGATGGCCAGGATTTAACTTGTGTTGTCTTTGTCCAATGTGTGCTAACGGGTCCACATCTGTCAGGCTTCTTTCCATAACAGAGATGACGGGAGCCACAGAGGTGATGTACAGTCCCATTAATTCACTGCGCCTTCATGCAAGCAAAATACCAAGTTCATGGTCACAACAGAAGACTGTCAACAAGAGAGGCCCAGATATATGTAGCGTATAAAGATAAGGGCGAGATGTGAGGCAACTGTTTGCATGTTTAAACAGTTTGATGTTTTATGTAATGCTGTGATAAACTCTCCCTGCAACTGTTTCCGGGTTGAGCCAGTTTGTATGATGATATTTATGTAAATGATCATAAATCAGATATCCAGCACATTGTTACATAACTATTTTACTATATTAATCTGATTAAACATATTGGTGCTCAAGCTTTTTTTTAGTTGCTTGCAGAAAGTGAGTTCATAGCACAACAGACTTCCTGAAGTACAAATGTTGGACCTTTCAGCTTCAGCTCTATGAGTCAATATTAGCCTGAGCCTCATCTTTATTTTCCCTTCAGATCAGACAGAAGCAATAACAAGCACATTGTACACGATTGTGTTCTTTATTGTCATCATTTACCATCATCACCTCAATGAGCTCAATGAGCTCAATTCTCCAGCTTTACCTGAACCCTGAAACTTCTGGTTCTGTCCAGTCCAGAAACCCGACGCCATCAGACTTCCACCTCCACATGGTTTATTTCCAGCACATAATATCAAGTTGATGTCATTTTATAGCAGGGGGTACAGGAGAGCTTATGACCTCCATATTCACAACAGTACAAAACATGATGAGGCCCAGTCTCTAATGCTACAGGTAACCATGACAACAGCAATGGTAACAAATAGTGCCAGACTTCTTTTGTTGCGTACTTCTTTATTCTCGTCATTTGCTGTGTTTAAAGTACATTTACTTTAAATTTATAATAATATGCAGTGAGTGGGATACTTTATGTGGTCTAGTGAGATGTGAATGTTTTAATATTTGCAAAGGAGAAATATGAAATACATAAAATGTGTGACGCTATGAATTCGAGTCCTTCATTAATATACTAATTAATATAAGAGCGAACTAATTTCATTCTCGGAGTCTGATTTTGTTGACAGTTGTCATGGCAACTGTCGCACGCAAAGCACCGCATCCCGCCGTTCGACCACCACGTGGGCGTTTCGGCTGTCGGTCGGTCGTCCGTCATCGCCGTCCGTTCAGACAGAGGCGGAACATGAAGGAGCGAACGTGAAGCGGGAGTAACGCACGGCGCGTTCCAGAATGTGAAGCCTGTTCCCCAAACGGTGCCGTCAGCAGCTCTCATCAGCATCATGGCTCGTTTCTCCGGCAAACACTTGCTGTGCGCGTGGCTGCTGTTCCTGCCGCTGTCCTGGGCAGAAGACACGAAGAGAGACGTGACGAAGACCGACGGTGACGCAGGTGAGCGATTAGTATTAATCAATTAATTAAGCGTATTATCTAGCTTTAAGCACATGCAGGCTATTATGAACCAATCACTATCAGAAGATCATTTAGAATGTTTGCTTTCCGTGATCCTTACATTTATATTATATATTATATACAGATGTATTTATTAAATATTATAAAAGGTATAGTCCGAAAAAAATGCAATAGTATTAATATTGGTAGTAGTATTATTAATCAGGACTCGCAAATGTTATTTTATTTTAAATCAATATCTTAAAAACATGTAAACATATTAAAATCTATCTCACCTTATGTCATTAAAATAATTTCAAAATAAGATCTGTTGAATGCATATAAATGTATCTATGATAAAAAGTAAACCAACTTAATCTTCCAAGTATATATGTATCCTTATTGACTATACATTTAAAGCATTGTTTCTGGAAAGTCAACTCAGCATTGTTGTAGCTGAGGTTCTTCCTCCAGTGACCGAACATACTCAGCCTTTTCCTCATAAGCTCAGCAGGAGGGCGAATAGCATGAAATACTGTTACTAATACTTTCTGCACTATTGCCGGTAAGAAAAATGCAAACATCTACCCAAAGATTAGCCCTGACCAAGAGTTGCTGAGAGATAGGATGAGTGAGGATCCAGTGGACCAACACAGAAGGTGTGAAGCCATTTCATCATCATCATTGATGTTTACTGGAACAGTGACCATGATCAGGATTCTTCTCTCTGGTACAAATAGCCAGGCAACATCTTGCATGATGACGTGGCATGTTGAATTAATTTAGTGGGAACAAAAACATATTCCCTGCACTGCGTACTGCCTGGAACTGTCGCACACCACTGATTAGCTGCCTCCGGTTCAAGCAACGAGAAGCAGCCCAGTTAAAATAACTGCTGTCAGTCATCCGTGACAATCCAGGAGAGGAACATAAAAATATTGTAAATCCAAATCCTGCGAAAAAATAATATTTGCAAGGTATCCCCTGCAACAATAGGACCAGGATGAGGCTACAGACATCTCAATCAGGCTAATTAGCATGGAAGTAGGCAGGTAGCAGTAGCAGGTATTTTATCTTGGATGAAGCATGGAGGGCTGAACTAGTGGTATTTACATGAATCTGAACAGATCCACACTGTCTGACTGGCCCCATCAGGCTCAACCCACCTGAGGGCAGAACAATAGCGCATGTAACTTCATCCACATTTTCTAGAGTGTGAGGCCGCGTTTAGAGGAAAATGTGCATTTAATAACTCTCACAAATTCCACCCAGTAAAACAGTTTCTGTAAACACGTGTCCGCCAGCCAAGTTTACCGCCTTCACCTTCCAATTAGCCACGGTCCACTGGCCCCCACTGTGGGCGTCAGCCAAGCCGTCAGCGGCAGCAGGTCCTGGTTCAGTGTGAGGCAGATCTGTGCATCTGGGACTGAGCAGAGGTCCTTGAATGCCTCCTGTTTGCCTTGACGGGCTCCAGTAGCAGCCATAGCCCCTGACAGCACGGCCTCCAGGGGTCACGGGGTCATGCGGAGCCTTCAGCTCAGCATGGTCCCGCACATGGAACGTGTTGAGCTGACATCTGAGCCCTCACTGTGTGCCAGAGGTGTTCCACACACATGTGGGCGACGACCCAGAGGCACAGAGTCTTAAAACATTTATGACATGTTTATTTCCGTCATAAAGTTCATTATTATCGCAATTGCAAATGACTCGTTTTGCCTTAGAGCATCATCTAAGTAATCAGTATGTGCAGTTGCAGATCGTATAGTTTGACAGGAGCTCTGCTCATGTGTGAAACTTTTTTATCCCCAGTCTGGAGCCAAGTGAAGACGAGGCAGCTGTTTGCGAGACGGAAGAGCGCTCCGCCGCAGGAAAGCCACAATGCCGTAAGTGTATTTTTCCCCCTAATTAACGGAGCTCCCCGCCGACTGAGCGTGCGGTGTCGTTGTAGAGACACAGGTCGGAGCTCGCGAGCCCCGCGCGCCGCTGCGGCCGCCTGATGGAGAACTGCTCGTCGCACGTGCCGTGCTGCGACCCGTGCGCCTCCTGCCGCTGTCGCCTCTTCAACACCATCTGCCACTGCTGGAGGATGAACCCCCTGTGCTTGAAGCGGACGTAGAGACGGCGCGCGCACATGTGAGAGCGCGAGCGGGAGACTAGAAACGTGTGCAAACGGAGACGCTGCGTAGGAAAACGAATGTTTTCTAAGAAGTATTCATTTTGGTGAATTTAAAGTTAGTTTATTGTTACGCCCGAATAAATCCATTGTATGCACTGTATGTAAAACTTTAATGTGTAAATAGGAAGCAAATGAAACAAAGGCAAAAAAACATGTAGTTATTTTAAAAATGTTTTGTGGCAAATGATAAAAGGATCATGAAAAAGCTTTTTAATCTTTTCTATGAGGTTTATGTGACAAACGTGCAGTTTCTGAACTGCAGCAGCAACTGTGTATCCAGATCGAGCAGACGCTGATGTGACGTTATCCTGTGTGAATTTCAAAATAAAGCACTTTTGTATCCTCTCCTGCTTCGGAAGAAAATGACTGATGTGGGACGAGACTCGTGGAAGAAACGTGTCATGACCCTGAAAGAGTGAAGCCATTTTAAAGGAGCCTAAATCACATTAGCTTATGTAATTATGAGATGAACTCTCTACGTTTATAGAGATGAACATGTGAATTGTTTAAGACTAAATCATAAAAGGGGAGGAAGTTTGAAATTTTTCTAAAAGGACCTTTACATATGGGGAAGATGTTATTTGCTTCATAAATCACCTGATCTGTCTCCTGACAGTGATTCATCCTCACACATGATAATAATCTTCAGCATATATTAGGATTGATTGGGCAAAACCATTGGGAGTGTTGCATCATGGGAGGGCAGTGAAGCTGCTGGGCTCTTCTTTCATTCAACACAAGCACAATTTAGCAGAAAAACAAACGTCTTCATCTCAGCTCACCGTAATAACTAAGCTACTTGGACGGGAACATTATCAGAGCAGCCGTGGAACTTACTGTGAAACAGGAAGAGGAAAAAAGTGCGTGAATATTAGTCACGGAGGAAATATTGCAGAAGTTCTGATAAAAAAAAAAGACTTAAAGATGCTTTAAGCTGCGTCCGGGCTGACAGCTGGTCAGGCATCATGGAGGAGCTCAGCTTCAACGTGGACCACGGTTATCTGGAGGGTCTGGTCCGGGGCATGAAGGCTGGGATCCTGACCCAGGCCGACTATCAGAACCTGACCCAGTGCGACTCACTCGAGGGTAGGAGCATTTATAACACGCTTCATGTTTGGATGTGGTTTAGTTTCACGTTTCATGTTTATGTGCCTTCGCTGAGGCCTGCAGGGGTTTTAGACCTCCTCTACCTGCGTCTTCATCTGAATCTCATTTATGAAACGTTTCAACTCAGAAGGAGACAGAGGACGGGAAAATCAGGGAAGTTCAAAACAATGTGATGTTTCTGCTCCTTTGAAAGAATCACATTCTGCCAATACTGAGCTCAATGATTCTAGGAAGGTGCATTTCATTGAAATACTAAATTCAAAAATGCATTTCCTGATGTTAATCATCGGCTGAAGGACGTGCAACCAGCGGACCCAGCGGCATAAATAGCCTCCTGTGAATCACACGCGGCCTCATGATTCACGTCCTCCTGATTCGCGAGGGGAGGCGGCGTTTGACACGTCCCCGTCTCCCCTCAGACATGAAGCTGCACCTGCAGAGCACAGACTACGCGAAGCTGCTGTCGTCGTCCGAAGGCGACCTGACTGTGTCACTGGTGGACAGCAAGCTGAGGGACAAGCTGGCCACTGAGTTCAGCTGCCTGCGCTCCAACGCGCTGCCGCCGCTCTCCACCTTCCTCGACTACATGACGTAATTATCTCCCTTTGTTGCTCGTTTCCTGTTGAAGAGCATCCGTGTGCATCAGAGAAACCCTTTGTCATGAGATGAATGGACCGGTAAGAGGTGCACTCGCACACCCCCGTTCACCGTGTTCTCCGCGTTGCCATAGCTACAGCTACATGATCGACAACGTGGTGATGCTGATCACCGGGGCGCTGAAGCAGAGGGACGTGGCGGAGCTGCTGCCGCGCTGTCACCCGCTGGGGGCGTTCGACCAGATGGCTGCCGTGGGCATCGCTCGCACCCCCACGGAACTCTACTCGGCCATACTGGTGGACACGCCGCTAGGTGGGAGGCTGTGAGCCCAGGCCATGACGCAACGCACACTGAGCCCAGGCTGACGGGCTGTTGTCCTCTGTGTGGTGTTGCAGGCCAGTTCTTCCAGGACGCCGTGTCGGAGTCCAACCTGGATGAAATGGAAGCTGAGATCCTGAGGAACAAGCTGTATAAGGTGACGACGCCTGACGCCTGGTGGAATAGATGTTCTCCAGCTATTTCTGATTTTCTGCTGTTTTTGAAGGCATACCTAGAGTCCTTCCACTCCTTCTGCAAGGGCGTTGGTGGCGCTACCATGGAAACCATGTGTCCTGTCCTGGAGGTACCGTCACAGCGTCCATCCGCATCTTCCCTCATGTTTGTTGTTGCTCATGTTTCTGGGTGATTTTGGAGTCGTCCACGTCCACCAGCTCCTCGCTCCGCTGCCTCCTGTCTCTTTAACGCGCACGTGCTCCATCATCTGCCCGGCATTCCCTAACTTTCAGCCCGCTCCCTGCTTCCACTGCCGACCACAGGCAAAGCTGCAAACGTCATAGCCCGTGGAGACTCCTGCCTAATCCCATCTCTCAACCTGTCCATCGCCACTGCAAACAAGAAGGGGCTGAGATGAGAGCCCATCTGTGATGCAAACCATCAAGCAGTCCATACCGCACACGTTGCTGCTGTCATGTCCTCATACATGTCCTGTACCCCCCCTCCCACACACACACACATCACCTCTCTTAGCACCCTGTCATAGGCTTCTATCTGCCAGACGACTCCCTCAGCTCTTCTCCAGGCTGATCCGTCAACATTCTTGAAGTCAACCGTGCTCGTGGTGCTCCGTCCTCGCACAAACCCCAATGTCACGGCCCTCTGCCAGCTCTCCTAAACGTTCCCATGCCTCCGCTGGCGTGCTGACGGGCCGCCTCTTCATCCCCTTTCAGCGCTCTTCCTTATCCCCGCTCTTCCTGCTTCATTACCGCTGACCTCTGCCTCTGCCTGTGTGCACGCTGCAGTTCGAGGCCGACAGACGGGCCTTCATCATCACGGTGAACTCCTTCGGCACCGACCTCAGCGGCGCCGACAGGAGTGCGCTGTATCCGTCTTGTGGCAGACTTTATCCTGAAGGACTGAGTCTGCTGGCCAAGGCGGAGGACCACGAGCAGGTCAAAGCCGTGGCCGACTGCTACGCAGTGAGTAATGATTTGATCTCACAAGACTCCACAATGAGAGTAAACATGTTATTGCCCTTAAATGAAGTCATGCATGTGTTTAACATTAGCCTAAATATTTATGCAGGAGTATAAAATCCTTTTTGAAGAACCAGAGCCAGGAAAAGATTTTAAGACTCTGGAGGACAGATTCTTTGAACAAGAGGTAATTTTTTTTAATGTAATAAGATTCATTAGTCAGTAAGAGTGAACTGCCTCAAGAATAAATGTAACCAGCACAAGATTCCTGCACATTTGTTCACACACTGCAGCTGAAATGTTCAGTCTTTTTCCAAAACATGCTTGATTACAATTGATATCTGAATGTATTATTTATACTTCAAACTACATTTTTGTCTCTTCACAGGTGAAGCTGAACACACTCGCCTTCCTGCAGCAGTTCCACTTCGGAGTGTTTTACTCCTACATCAAGCTGAAGGAGCAGGAGATTCGTAACATCATCTGGATCGCTGAGTGTGTCACACAGAGACAGAAGTCCAAGATTGACCACTACATCCCCATTTTTTAGAGAGCACGCTAGCTACAAAACAAAAGGGCTATAAATGTATTGAACATACATAGAATACAATAAATGCAAAGTATCATAAAAACATTTTTTGTTAATCTCTTCAAGTTCAGTTGTGAGAATTTGGTAGAGATGTCGCACCACAGTCATTCACAGATATCGTCCGTGTTGGTACTACAGACAACAAAGCCCTATGATTAATTATAAACTAGTTACTATAATCAATATGTTCATATTCACAGTATGGGACCAATGCCTGCACTTTTACAGTGGACTGAAGTTTATGTTGCAGAAGATATAAAATATGGTGGTGTACAAAATTCACAAGCAGTGGTATAAGAGTGTAAATGCTTTTGTTTTAGCAGCAGCGGAGGTCAGAATCCATCCATCTTCATCTTTGATTGCATTTTATTTAAACTTTCACTGAAAAAAAACACATTAGAAAACAATATAAATAAAAATTCTGTATAATATTTAAACTGTCTGTTTAAAGTATAAAGACTAAGTAAACTTTGGTGTCTTCGTCAGTGGTTGAACTCACAGCACTGGACGGGGACCTCCAGTGGGACGTAGTTCTGCCGGCACAGGTGGACGAAAGCAGCTGCTAATCTGCAGGGGGCTCTGGAGGAGCTCGGCTCACACACCGACAAGAACTGTCCGGGGTCCACCTGAAGTCATGCACACAAAGCAAGCACATCACATGAACTCACCACAACGGACGGCTTTGTTACACGAGCGCAGACAGCAATGTTTGTTCTGTCGCTGGGAGTCAAATCTATTGAAGTTAAGGTTTTCATCAGCGTGTTTTCCCATAAAACGTGCCCCATCGTCATTTCACTCACCACCCTGAAACAGGAACTCAGAGGGGAATCGGGAGAAGAGAACAGATGTTCACAGTTAAACGGGGATGTGGTGGTTTCGGACGAGCGCTGTGTTGCACGTCTGGGTCCAACACACTCCGGATTCACCTGAAGACACAGACTAGCTGTCAAGAACATCAATGATGCATCATATATGACTGAACGTAGGATGTAGGACTTCCCAACCTGCCAACTGTGGAAAAAACTGTCCAGGTTTTCAGCTCGAGAGCCATCAGGCAAGAGAAAATCGTTCCCTGCTTCGTTGTCATTGGTCCCGAAAAGACCAGTGGACGAGCCTGTGTAGGAAGAAGGACACTCACTGTCTGTGTAACTGTGTGGTAACGTGAGAAGGTGATGTTCAGTCAGAAGGTTCAACAGTAGTTCTCCTACCATGTAACCACCCATCAGTGGTGAAGCTGCACAGCTCAAGTGGCAGGTCACATGACACCGACACTCCACCCTGATTGGACACGTGCACAAAGTTTGCCCCTCGCCTCACGTCCACCCCACTGTCACTGTGGAAGGAATGAGTCACTGTGTTGCTGCAGTTCGTCTTCACCTGTAGAACAGAGAGAGCTTTAAATGCCTGGTTCTTGTTGCTTTGTTTGTCGTTTACATTAGAACATACCTGCCCGCTGCGCTGGATGCTGATGGTGCTGTTGTTCATTTCCACCAGGAGAAGGTTCTGCGAGTCTGACGCGAGCAGCAGCGTGAATGAGGGGTTCGCGTTGACACTTTGGGCCATCACCAGAGGGCACGGGGCCGGGAGCTCAAACAAATGCCCATCAAACGTCACCACGAACTGATCGGCCACCAGCAGAGCTTGGTCTTCAGATGGCAGACACAGATGGAGAAAAGAAAATGAGCAAAAAAAACGATTAGAATTATATCCCACTCATTAAGCTCTCAACAAAGCCATAATCAGGTGTGTTTGTGTTACGTATGAACGGGCCGTCCATGAGCTTCCTCTTGAGGTGGTAAAGCTCGGCCGTGGGTCTGATGGTGGCCACAGTCTGCAGGGGCCTCAGGAGCCACTCCTCTAAAAGGATCTCCACCAGCCCGGCCTCCGACACCCTGGACCACGGAATGGGTGGCAGTGGCACCGACACAGTCACTGAACACTCGCTGCAAAAATGACAGAACTCTGTGTAAAATGTTTGTACAATATAGTGGATTTACTCATATTACTTATAGTAGCTGACATTTTCATTACGCTTGTAGCTCAGTCGGGCTGAATCGCGAAGTTAAGGCACCTGGGTTTGAACTGCAACACATTCCTTCATTTATTGTAGAGCTCAGACGTATTTATTACCTGGGCGAGAGTTTGTAGACGGAGGCCAGTCGCTTCCTGAGTCCTGACAGAGCCGTGGCCAACCTGGCCTCCATCCACTGGTAGCTATGTTGTCCTGCCTGACGTGCACAAAGCAGGTCGAGCACATTAAAGTTCTAATCCTGCATTTTACCGCATGTGGGATGATTCTAAAAGACATCATATTTTAACGTAGCAGATTTGACAGTTTTACAGTAAATTACCAAACCAAAGGTAAGCTTACTGTATTATTACATTTTTAAGCCATGGAACAAGTCCATGTATAACTCAACAAAGGATCGGAAACCTGGAAAGGGCCTTAAATGCCCCGTTAGCGTGGTTTTAAGCGCATTCTACTCCAATATGTGAGGTAAACCAAAGCTTTGTAGCCATAACATTCAAAAACATATAGGAAGAATCATCATGGGTCTCTTCATATGTAGCTAACCACATGCCATCATTGAGGAGCCCGATAGAACTACCGATATAACCATGCTTAAAGTAAATAAGGTTCCTCACCACTTCCACGGCAGCGCTCAGCGTGCCAACGCCGGCCTGGACCAGAGGCTTGAGCTGAGGGTTTCCCAGCAGAGCGGAGACGACCTCCACCAGCATCTCTGTCCACAACGAAAGCGGCTGCTTCCACAGGGCCTCCAGCCTCTGGCCTTTCACGTCCTGGTACACACCTGCCAGAGTGGCCAGGGGTTCTGAGGACACACACACAACAACGCTGCAGGTCAATCTTTTCCAGCACAACTGGCAACCATCACTTGTCCTGCACAGATAAACTGTGGGTAGAGTGAACCCAATTGCACCTTCAGATTATGTAAGACCTATTTGTCCAAGGAGGAGAGTGATGGAGCATCAGATGACCTGACCTCCACAATCGCACTTTCTAAATCCATTTGAGAAGGTGTAAGATGAATTGGAGCCGAGACCAAAAGAAAACAAGCACTCAGCACCTCTGGGATCTGCTTGAAAATGCTTTCCAGGTGGCTGCACTATTAAGCTCACTGAGAGCTGCCATCAAAGCAACATAAAAACATTCTAGGATATTTGACTAAATAACATTGTGTTGTGGGAACATTGTGTTGCTGACCAAATATGAAATTCCATCTTTATCGTAATCTCCAGCACCAAATCTTCCCATTCCCCTTAAGCTGACAAAACTGGTGAGCATCATGTCTGCACTCACTTCTGAGCTCCTGTTGTCCCAGCAGCGAGGCGTTGTGCAGCTGCCTCAGAAAGCGAGGCAGGCTGTCAGTCACAGTGCGACGAAGGAAGCTACTCTGCCAAGGAGCCAACAGGCCTCTGCCTCTCTGCGATAACACAGCCTCGACGCACTGGGAGGCATCAAGAGGCAGAGCGATCAGCTGCTGGAGTACGTCACCATCTGTGGACTAAAGGGAAAATCAAGCACTGAAACAGTCCCTGTGGTAAAAAACAGTGGTTGCACCATGGTTACCTGCACTCTGAATTCTGCGAGCAGACGCTGGACTCTCTTGATTCTCTCCAGCAGCCTCTTCTGCATGTGGGAGATTAAACCGTGAAGCCGCGTCTGTGGAGACAACAAAGCACCACTTCAAATGGTCGGCCTCCAGCGAAACCAAAGCGCAGCTGCTTGTTTTACTGCTCATAACCTCTGCTGAAGTCAGACTCTCCGCACACCCGCTTGCTTTCAGCACCAGCTTCTGCTGCGCTGATCCCACAGACAAGCTGCCCAGAGTTTCAGGTTTGCTGCTGTTGACTTTCTTCTGCACCTCCAGCGCAAATGTGCGATTTGTTCGTGCACATGCTGCTACAGTGAGGACCTCATCAGGCCCTGAATCTGCACATACAGGTATCAGTTATCATTCTTTTATATTATATAGACATTTAAAAATTATATTGTGCATTTACCATTCATATAACCTGCAGTGGCCTGCAGGCACGGTCCCTCTAACATCCCACTCAGCCAGATCTTTTCTCTTTGGTCCAGTGCAGCCTGCACCTGGAGACCAGAGCCCCTGTGCCAGGACAAGGCACTGCCCCCTACCTGCACACTCCAGTTCCCCATCCTAGACTGTCCAGTTTTAAAATATACAATTTTAAAAATGCAATGCTGAAACTCTGCACACGACATAAAAAGGGACTGTTCCTACGTGAGGCACATTTTGTTTACCTCAGAGAACAGAGACATGTTGGTGCACTGGGCAGTAGAGGAGTTGGTGAGGACCAGGGTGAGGCTGCACTGGTTGGGGCGTCCTGTCACAGACAAACGGGACTGTGTGTAAAACAGTTCCCGTCCTGCGTTCACTCTGTGTGATCCTGCCCATGACAGAGTCTGAAAGACGTCCAGAGAGGATTTAAAACACAAAATTAAATCAATAACATCAGATAATAAATCTGGAAGCCCTTTCTCTAGGAACATAATGTGATTTTGGACATTAGGTAGAAATCAAGTCCAAAATGATTGCTCAAACAGAGTAGGAAAAGCAGTAATAAACACATGGTGTGTGGCTGTGGGGTCTTACAGGCTGTGGGGGGCAGAGGCCCAGCTGCACGGTGTGCTCTAAATGATCCCTGAGGTTGGTCTGGACGTTCACCAGCAGTGTGTGTGAAGGACAGGGTGCAGGAGACACTCTGTCCAACTCAACGTCGACCTGGAGGCTGTGCAGCCCTCGTGGGCCCTTCTACAAAAAGCACAGGAGCACAAACTGAAATGATATAAACAAGATCATATGATCAGAGAGGGAATTATAGGTCTTCATTCAGTAACCTGGTACGTCATGCCTTGCGTCACACTCTTGTTCTCCCACGTTAGCGCCGCGTTTTGTGAATACGAGTTGCCCTCCTGACCCACTGACACACAACCTTTAACAAAGGACACCATCTACACACAAAGGGGTGGGGGGGGTATGGATGCATGTGAATCGTGCACAGATAGACGTGTATTTATGAGCAGAGAGGAGAGAACCCACTAACCTGCTGTGTGGAGAACACGGCACATGCCTGCCCCCTGCTGGACGTGTTCCGCCACTGCTGATTAAGACTCAGGGAGATGTTGGTAGGGACCGTACTGTTCCATGATAGACTGGCCTGCGAAAATAGGTCCAAAAGATATAAGCACAATAAAGAGTGTAGTTTAAGTCACTGAGGTGTAATTTTGACAGGAAAAACCCTTTGGACCTGGTGGCTGCTCTGTTTGCCCCTCTTCGAGCTGTGTGCGTCGAAGGACACCTGGCTGAGCGTGGAGGAGAACGGCTGCCTCAGCTCCAGCTTGGTCTCATTCAGATCCTCCGAGTGACTCCATGAGCTGAGGGCACTGACCTGGAGATGAACAGTCAAAGCTCATGAAAACAAGAAAACACATGAAGACCTTCACTTTTTCAGGGTCACAGTCGAACCTGCTCCGGTCGCCCGTGCCTCGTCCAGCCCAGCAGCACAGCGTCCAGTCGGCCTCGCAGCGACCGCTCCAGTGTCACGTCCAAACTGGTCCAGCGAGGAACACACTTGATGTGAACTGAGGTCAAGGGGACACATCGGATGACGGGTGTTGAGATTGTTGTTGTTGCCATGGAAATGAAGATGCTGAGGTTTACCCTTCAGCGTGTGGTTCCCCATCTCCAGTGTTGCAGGAGCGGAGTATATTCCAGACAGGCTGAACTCCTGGTTGCCCCACACAGCCCCATGTTGCACCTGGTAGGTCCAGTCCCTGCCTTCATACACAGTCCTCACTGCGACGTTCCTGGGGAGCGGCTTCAACTGCAGAACAAAACTGCATGCGTGACGCAGGTAAAAAGGAAGTGTGAACAGAACTTTAAACTGGGATTTACCTGTGGGTATGAGTGTTTGAGCTCTACGGCCTGTCTGTATCCACCTCCGATGGCTGCCAGTTCCCCCAGAGCCCACAGGCTCCTCCTGCCTGACGACACCTCCACCAAACCCGTCACACTTGACTGAGTCTGGTTCAGCTACAGGGAGGAAAGGCCCATGCCAACACAGATTCAAAACATTCAGCTATAATATGCGATGACAAATGGTCAGACCTGTGTTGGAGAACCCACCTGAGACCGAACGTTTAGCTGGGAGGGTAAGTAGAGGGAGATCTTAGGGATATTCTGGACTACCTTCACCATCAGGTCCTTACTAATCAAAACAACATCTATCAGATGAAGAAGGCTTGGCTGAGATCCATAAAGAAGTGACAGGTGGAGATCAGTGCTGACTGTACCTATGGGGCAGGTGGTGTCCCTGAATGATAAGAGCAAGTGAGGAGCTGAGTTCAGGGTTTACAGCCATGGAGCACCTCAGCTGTGACTCGGTAAGTCGTCCCCAGGCCTCAACCTGCATTTACAAACAGAGGATCAGAACCAGGGGCGTTCAGGCAGCTTTGGGAGTTAGAGCGGGTGCTATGCTGACCTGCAGGGTAGGGCTAGTCTGCCCCTGCACAGTGTGCCGTAATGTGATTCTGGCATCCTTGGACCCTCCGTGGCCTCCTAAGTCCCCCATCATTCTGACCCTCCAGTCTGGACGGGTAACATCTACTGAAGCACTCCACAGAGGACCTGCACAGACAATCACATTTAAATCATCCAAATAAATGACTTTCAGGATCCGGGTGGAATGGAGGCATCTTAGCACAACCTGACCTTTATACTGAGCAGCCAATGCAGCGTCCAGACTGTCGGGTGCCTGTGTTCGATTGGAGGGTGGTGGCGAGAAGGAGACGTGTACAGCCAGACGTCCATCGGCCGTACTGACGTTGAATCCAGAGGTGAGCAGCTTGTGGCTGTCCACGGTGAGCTGAGCCCTGGACTGAAGCTGAGAAAACACCCCCTGGATGGAACACAGGCCCTGAAATCGCAAGCAAAGCACTTTACAACAAAGAGAGGAGGACGTGCATTGGGGAGAATCAGTTTGTCTGTGCATCACCTCTACTTTGAGAGGCACTCCTCTATCCTGAAGCCACCGCCAGCTGTGCCACATGCCTCCTCGCAGGTCTTTGGTCATGGAGACGGCTCTCATCTTCACTCTCAGTCCGGCCTGTTGACCTCCAAACTGGGACTGCAGGGTCAATGTCTTCCCCTCAGCAGAGCCGAGCTCTACCTGCACACAGCGAGTGAGCAACAGTCAGTCAGCGAGAAGCTGTGGTGACAGATTCATTTTTGAGTTTCTAACCTGGAGGCTGTTGTTTGCAGGGAACCCCACTGTCTTCAGATAACTCACTGTATGTCTGAGATTACCATTCACTCTTATAGTTTTAGATGCCTTTAAGACCGTCAACTCGTGAGTTATCTGAAGGAAAAAAAAACAGGAGGAAGTCAGTGAAAACAGCTGCTACACACATCAAAATCAGAGCAAGCTGTTTAAAAAGCCAGTTATAAAATATTCAAATTCATTATTATGCTCCTGACTTCATTCATGTGTGCTTGTTTGCATTATTTACATTTTTAACATAATTCTGTTGAGCATCATGCAAATGTCATTATAGTAATAGCTATGCTAAAGTGGTTCTTACCATTTGAGCTCCCGCGTTGGCTTTGAATATGTAAAAGTATGAGCCATTACTGTGGCTCCCAGAATTCAGTGTGAGTGCTGTTTTTAGAGGGAGCCCCAGCTTCTTCAGGGGGAGCGCAGAGTGGTTTAGATAAAGCGATGCTTCATGTTGATCCTAAAGCAACAGTAACAACAATTAAAAACTCAAATCTAAAGATTATAATATTAACCTATAATATAATAATATAGAAATTAACTGTATTTAAAGGAAAGGCAAATACTTTAAAGTAGCAATTGTGGAATCACATTCTTTATTCTTTACCTTAGTTTTCTTAAGGGCGACTAAACCTTGTAAACCTGTATCATCTATCGTCATGGCGACCTCAGATATGGCGGATGCTGGGGAGACAAGCAGGGACCCAGAAACCAGCATCCTGCCAGGACTACCCCACTCCTGCACACACACAAGTGGAACAGCTGTAGACTTGATGGAACGCCGTACATTATGTACAGGGGATGTGTCTGCTTCACCTGAATCACAGAGCAGTTGTTGTGATACGCCAGCGACCCCTGCAGGCCCGGCTGTGAAACCAGCGCCCCCCTGGCTCTGATGGCGCATTCGTCCATCTGAACGAGGGCTTCGCTGTCATGCTGCTGTTTTCCCACTCTGCTGGTGACTTTTATTGTGCTGCGTTCAGGTAAACCTCTCAGAGCTGGGAGGTTGTGACTGAACTGACCCTCCACACTCAGCTCTGGCCATGGTCTGGCATTGAGCCTCAGGAAAGCCCTTTTCTCTTGCAGAACAGTCTCCACCTCGGCGATCCATGATCCGTCAGGGTCCTGGGACACTGAGCCATTCAGCTGCGTCTGGTAGAAAAAGAACACTGATGACTATGACTGACAACCAAACACTGTGTAATGTTATTTTATAATTACATTTCAGAACATTAATTCCCAAAAATAGTCTGAGTCTTGGACACAACCAAACTCCCTACCTGTAACAGTGGGCACCTGGACTCCAGAGACCAGAGCCACTTAGTCTGTGTTTTGGACTCCGTGTCTCTGTTGGCTCTAATGTGACACGTTCCAACCTTGACGAACAGGCTGTTAACCTGTGAGGCACCACCAGAAGTGGCCTCTATGTTGAGGACGGGAGGCAGACCGTGTCTCTTCAGCGCAGGGAAGGAGTGGGCGAGGCTCCCGGACAGATGCTGGGGCCTGCAGGACCTGCTTAGATCCAGCGAGAGGCTTCGGTTGTCCGCCCTCAGTGAGGAGGTCAGCATCAGGGAGCAGGGAGCGACCGACAGGAACCCCTGGAGAGTCACAAACACCGGCAGGACTGTTCCCTGTGACACAAACACACAGGAAGACATTTATTATGAAACTAAAGGAGGTTGTGTTAACATGGATGAGACGTCCCACTGCCTCAGGCTTCAGTGCACAGGACAGAGGTTTTCTCACCTGTAGAGCAGGACAGCTGTTGGTCCCAGTGACCGAGTAAGAAGTCTGCTCCCCTTCTGTGTCTTTGTTCTTCACAAATCCACCTTGAATGTAACAGTTCCCCAGCTCCAAGCCAACCCACACACCATGCTGGGTAGAGGCGTTCAGGGAGACCTCGCCACGGGAGGGAAATCCCAGCCTGAGCATTCGGTCTATAGAATTCTGGAGCGATGCTCTGACCGTGAGGCTTGGCTGATGAGCAAGGTGCAGCATGAGACTGGCGTTTTGTTTTCCCTCAGCCTGGAGGACAGTACTGACACTTGTGCTGCTGCCAGAACGGGAGACGGAGATGTCGATTGAGCTCTGAGGGGGCAGGACAGTCTACGGGAAAGAAAAAGAACAATTAGAAGCCAGATTATTCTGTCTGTCTGTCTCTCTCTCTCTCTCACACACACACACACACACACACACACACACACACACACACACACACACACACCGGTAGGTAGATAAATGTTCTGTAATGGAAAGATAAGAGTCATCTCCGAGGTGAAGATGTTTCTACAGCTTTCCTTCTGATGGGAAACAAGTTTCCGATCCCATTTTCTTGTTTCCTCTCTAACCTTCATTAAGTCACATCGCTGCTGGGCGTAAACGCTCCAGCTAGTCCTCCCGTCCTCTGCTCCCGCATGCTGGTTCGTGAGGAGAAGCAGGGAGCACGCGTCGCCTTCCACCTCGAGCTGGACGCGGCTGCCTGTGCTCAACACGCTAACGATGAGCAGCCCTGGTGAAGCAGCCGAGGCCGTGTTTTGGTGAAGTACGACCCTGAACGAATTCGAGCGCTCCCAGGTCACGTCCATCTGTGCGACGCGTGCGTCACACGAGAGTCGAGCGCTTCCAGAGAAGGAGGTACTGAGAAGCTGACCTGAACCCTGGAGCTCCACTCTCTTTGGCATGATGAGGGCAACAGAGGCCCAGTTGTGATGAAGGATCCAACTGACTTCAGCCTTTTGGTCCTTTAGCAGAACAGACAAGAGGCACTGGAGGGAGTCCTGCCCACTCACTAGAGCCAGAGATCCCTTGAGTCCATCTTCCGCTGCTTGTCCGCGTATGGTTAAAACTGTTCTATGCGTCACACCTCCCTGAATGTCTGTAGCCTGCACCCACACCAGTTTCCCCACACCTTTACACTGGACAGAAAGCAACAGACTGGAGATGACCGAGTCCCACATCACGCTGACGTCTGCCCAGATGTGACACAGGCTTTTCAACCTCACCTGACCTTTGACCTCAGCCTTGTGCGCAACGCTGGGGGTCCCATAGTCAAGCAGCCCATGCCAGCCGTACAGCCCAGGCCTCTCCACCCTCAGCCCCACGCTAGAATCCATCTTCCACGGGCCTGCCACCAAACTAACACCCAGGGACTTCCTTTGAGGCCCAGGCCTGAGCAGGAGCCGCAGACCACATTTAGTGGGTATTCCCAAAAGCCTCCGCAGCAGCTCAGAGGAATGAGTGAGGTTGGTTCTGAGCTCAGTGTGGCCGTTCGGGCTGTAACAGCCCTTGGCTTGAGCCCCGAGGCTGACGTAAGCGAGCGATAGCCCGTAGCACAGCCTCCTGTGTGGCCTATGGGAGCGAGACATGCGTACCTCCACAGGATGACCCGACACGTTACCATAGCAACGGGCCGAGAGTCGATCTGCCGTGGCATCCCCTGTGCAGTTCATCTGTAAAAACAAAGACCCCTGTTGGCGAAGTTTATTTTTCAAAGACGAATGTTGGATGAAAGAATGTCTGATGAATCACTGAACGTCCTAATGGTCATTGAGTCATTGAACAGAACCCAGCATGAAGAGAAACGGGGAATAAGGTCTAGGTTGGATCTGACGCCTACAAACACTCCAAACTCTTTGGTTTTCAGATGGAATGAACTAACAATAAATACAAAGAAAAAATGAAGAACTGCTTCATGAAGAACCACTAGGTACAAAGTGTGAAGGTGTCTCTCAGGGATCAGTCGCTGGGTGAATGTACAATATGCAAATATTACCTGTAAAGAGGTGGGTATGAGTCCTTGGAGCAGCTTCATCTGTTGCCATAGTGACATCACCATCAAAGCTGTGCTGTTCTTTGACCCGATACTAAAAAGGACGCTGGCCGTTCTCACATCTTCTATAACAAGGTCCAAACCTGTGTTCAGACCTGCTGCTTCAGACTGATAGTGGAAAGAACACATGAATACGATGAGTGTGTCCTTCACAATGACATGCTCCTCATAGTGCAGTCCTGACCTGGTAGTGTGCTTTGGTTTGGAGGGAGCTTGGCAGGCCTCTATCCAGCAGGACTTTGACTTGGTGCTGCAGGTTGGAGAAACACTCCCATCGTGGCATAAGATGATCTGTCCTGCCTCCAGTAAACTCTGCGGTCAGGTGTTCAGGCCCCGCCTGCAGCTCAGCAGTGACTGACAGTGTATTACTGTCCAGAGTCCACCTCATCTGGGCGCTACTGTTGGCAGGTAACCCTGCATTCATAGACAGAGAGCCTGAGAAAGCTACTTACAGCTTAAATAATTATAAAATCAACTAAGATGAGGACTACCTGTGGCATTCAGCTTCTGGAAGGAGTGAGAGAGTCGGGTGTGGATCTCACCCCGTCCTTGATTCCAATGCTGCCGACTCACATTCACACACAGATTTTCCTCGCCTGACCAAACACACAGCCAATCACGAGCCTCGTGGGACTTTTCTCCCAGCATGCCTTCATCCTCTAGTCTGTCTGGAGTTTCTGCAGGGTCCTCCTGATGTCTCAGCTCCACACAGTACACGGTGTCCATTACTCTAACTCTCAACTGCCCTGCGGCATACAGATACAACGTCATAGCACACAAGATCATATCACACAAAGGCCTTAATCTCATTAAAATCTCATCAGCGTATCTATATTTATAATGAACATTTATAATAATGAACCGCTACCTTCTGTGAGGGTGTCAGACTGTGCCAGCGCCCCATCCAACCCCAGGGCTGCAGGAAGAATAGCAAGGCTGGCCATAGAGTGCCTCAGGTCCCCCGACACAGCCAGCTGAAGACCCCTGGTGTTTTTTAGTGAGCCCTTCATCTGAGCCAGCAGAGCCTTACGTCCCTGTGTATATGAGCCATGCAGAGACACACTGGGAGAGACAAACACATACAAGCACTCCTTATTAGATTCCAAGCGTCTCTCAGCAGACGTGCTATGGTGCGGCGGCTGTGCACACCTGTCTGAGGACATGTTGGCGGCCATGTTTAGATGCAGGTCAGTGGCCACTGGCAGCAAGCTTTGGGACAAGTTCATCTTTATTCCCACGCCTCGGTCCTGGCTGTGGTGGAAGTGGGACATCTGAGCATCCAGCTTCACCCTGTCCTTCCCGTCGGCCCTCACGTGTACGGAGCTGCTGCCTGTACCAGACACTGCGCACAGGCCGGCAGTGGCCTTCACCTTAACGGAGCAAATGGTAGGACAGCTGCTGAAAGCGGTCAGCTTGACCGGACTTGTTGACCTGAATTTGTTAAAAGGTTCATCTTCCCACCTCTAGCGTTTTGGGAAGCTTTGATTTAAAGGGATGCCTGAGGGACGAGTACAGCCCCACTCGGCCTGATGTGCCGTTCAGATGGAGAGAAAGCTACAAGACCAAAAGCGAACCAGTGAGAAAACCAGTAAAACCAGTAAAAACGCAGAGGTTCTGTACTCACTTGGCACTCCTGTCGCTCTATTCTCAGCTTCCCTCTCGTCTGATAATCAAAGTCAGTGTTGTTCTTGGACTTCCAGTGCACGTCTCCCTCCATTAAAGCAGAGGCGGGGAGCTGCAGCTGCAACAGCAATAACAAGTCACAGGCTTCGCTTCTTCTACTGTAAACCACACTGCACACAGGTGGATGGAGGCCTACGTCACTTGTTACACTTGCACCATTAGCACACATCATTGGTATTAGCGCTTTGCAGAAGTATGTAACATTTCCCTCTTGCCTGCTAAGTTAAACTTTTCCTTTAGAGGCCAGTTTACCTGGAGTTGGTGGGTGAAATTGGCTTTAACCTTCACTGATTGGTGACTTGACTGCGAAGGATTGAGCTGAACCTGTCCGAAGAACGTCAGTCTGTCCTTGCTGCCGACCCGTAACCTTCCTTGCATGTCTTTCTGGGTCTGAAGAGAATTGTACCACAATACAAGGTACATGAGTTTTTATTATTACTATTGCTGAATATCCACAGTGACATCATGAATCTCTCCAAAGCACACACACAGTCTGATCATATTTGAATCTTCTGGAACTTTTGCAACAAGCAGAAAAAAGTCTAATCGTGAAATACTTGTATATAGTCTATTTTTGAGATGAGCCGTTAAACTAGGTAAAAAACCTTTTGTTGTTGGTTTGAGTGCTGTGAATTTTCACCTGGTTGCTGGACACAGTCACACACATTTCTGAGTCCGATGGAACAGTGTCAGAGTTGAAAGGATGGACCAGAGCAGAACAAATCTATAGGCAGAGTCAAAAAAGTCAATCAAGAGAGCATTTAACCGGTACATTGCATGCACGATGACTTCTACATGAACCTGCACTGCACTTACAAAAGGACTGTGTGGTCGGTAGCCGAGGGTGAGCGTGTGGATGACCTCTCTGCTGTCACTGAAAATACCTTTGGACTCTAGGACGTAGAGGCCTTTTAGGAGGTCGACGGTGAACGTTTCCCTGAGGAGCAGGTTCTGGGGAAAGGTGTGGAAGGGCTGTCTGTGCAAGATGGTTTGGGGTTAAACATCAGCAAGTTTATTTTTGTATGAAACCGTCATCAGCCAGAATCACACCGTTCAGTGGATCGTGGCACAGACCTAAGCTTCAGCACTGCGGTTTTCTGATACATCTTCTTGTCCTTCCTCAGCTCCTGCACTGCCCCTTCAAAGTCCAGCTCTGCGGGAGAACTCTTGGGCTTCGAGAGCGTCGCCTTCAGTGTCACTTGCCTCTTTTTCAAATTCTTAAGCATGTCAAAAAAACAAGTCATTGATTCCATCACACGGGTACAAAACAACAAAAGCACTTATCAATAAAAAAGACACGCCCACCTTATCTACGTTGCTCAGAGCAGCAGCAATGCTGATGTTATGCTTGCCCAGGGAGGAGGACATTTGCAGGGTGTGGCTGGATTTGGAGGCCTCCAGGGAGATGTCTCCTCTCAAGGGAGGAGTCCACAATGAACTCAGCGAGCAGGAGACCTTCACACTCCACTTCCCCACCATGCACCACCCTCCGGTCTGGGGAGGAGAGAAGGAGCTGGTCAGATGGTACTGCTGTATTTTTCTTAGACGTCCCGTCATTTTAAATTGATGAATCTATTAAATAAAATGTAATAAAACTAGAAGTCCCCTGGATCCCTGTGTTATCTAGATCAGCCTCTCTTTACTTGAACGTAGGTGGCAGCTGGTGTGTAGAGCTCCAGACGGGCCTCCCTCTCCCTGCCCCTGTCCCTGTAGAAACCCTCCAGGACGAGGTTACGGATCGTCAGCCACTTGCTGGCTGTCAGCTCTGAAGTGAGCTGGAGCGTGTGCTGCTGGAGCTGGTTTAGCTTGTGTGTGGTGTAGATGTACAGCCACGGTGTGTCCATGTTAAACGTGCCTGAATAATAATAAGAGAGAGAAATTAAATACATCGCACTAGTAAATCTGGGTGAAAGCACCATATTTACCTTCCCATTTCCTCTGCAGGGGATCTATGAGATTGCTCTTCCAGTGTAAACCAGCAACTAGTGGCATCTGGTTGTTGTAGTTGATTTTGAGGTGAGTGCTGCTCTCAGACCCAAACTGCCTCAGGTGAGAGTGTAGCAGCTGGGTCCTGTAGTTTAGATTCTTCTCTGGCATTTGGAGACTGAACTGTTACAATGGAAAAGGGATAACGTTATGACAAGCTGCAGCAACCTACTCAAAGAGGTCACGAAGCTGTAAGATTTACCTCCAGTGCGTAGCTGGTGTGATTTGGTGTGGATTGGTTCCTGAGGGACTGACTCAGTTGCAGTTTGCATTTGTTGTTTATCTCGTCCCAGTGTTCACCGTAGCTCAACTCCAGAGATGATTTAACATGCCTGGGGCTTTCTTCGTGCCTCAGGTGCATCTAAAGAGAACAAACGGTAGAGACAAACCACTTTATTACAATAATTTACTCACAGGAACTCAAATAAAGGATCTTGGAAGTTACCTTGTGGTTGATGGGAGCAGTGTTGGAACAGTAGAATTCATGATCTGCTCTCATAATGTAAGTCCGGTTGGCGTCCCTCTCGCTCCTCATTCGCTGGGACGTGTAGCACTCATGCCGCAGGTGTCGAGCATCACCTGCAGGAGGGTGAAGAGGAGATGCATCCTAATCTAACAGCATAGGTTTGTGTTGTGGAGCTGTGCGCTACATGTGTTTCACTCACCTCCCAGGCCGTATTTGAGCCTCAGCGCAGAGCTCCACACTGAGCCCTTGTGCTCCATCAGGCCCAGCATCCGGCTGCCGAGCACGCCGGGTAACAGGGTCTCGGCCTCCAAGGAGTACTGTCTGCTGCTGCTGTCACGTCTGCGCTCCAGGGCCACTGATGTGGGAAAGAGGGAATATTACAAAATAACAAGTGCAGTACAAATGCAAAACGAAAGCTTTTAGAAAATGAGAAACAGACTTTTTGGCTGCGATGGTTGATTACCTGACAGGGACATCGTATCTCGGAACACGTTCTTGACAGTGGCAGAGAAGCTGGTCTTCCTGCCCAGTTCGCGAGTAACGTTAGCAGAGAGGATCATGGGATGTCTGTCAGCAGCCATTTTGGCTTCGAGGTGGTAGCGTGTCCTGTGGTCTGACAACAGCATCTGAGCGTCAACCAAACCCTGATATTGGACAATAAAATTAGGAATTTTCACAACTGTGAACAACAAGAGTTACATTAAATCAAAAAATAAAAAATAAAACAGTATATTACTTACCATAATATAGTAGGAGACGCCATCAATTATCAACTCCAATTTCCCAGACTTTATTTTCCCCTCTTGTTCCATTTGCCCTGAGAAAACAACGCACTGTCAACATTTAAAGCAAACATAAAGGTATTTGTGATGACGTTCATGGGACCGACCCTGTATGTGGATGGTTTTCAGAGGATGGGCCATCCTCAGCAGAAGTCTGTGAGGGCTGAAGGCCAGGTCCAGGGACATGTCCCTGGAGATAGAAGACTGAGGAGTGGCCAGAAGGAGGTGGATGGAGACCTCTCTGGGGAACCAGGTGCCTCTCTGAAACGAAGGGAGGGACAGCTTTGGATGTAACACAGTGTTCTCATAATGTTCTTTAGACCGTGTCGTGGTCATTGTGCACAGAAACACCACCCCCCATTGGAAAACAAAGAAAATGTGTTGATTTTCATGTTTCCCAACCTGTGGCAGTAGCGAGTAGGCAGCCTCCAGCAGGTAATAACGGAGGCCTCTGTCCAGCTTCAGCAGCCTGAGGGAGAAATGGACTGGTCCCGGAGGGGGAAGCAAAACACCAGTAGAAAGTGACGGGTACGAGGAATTGGAGCATAGCTGCCAGCCAACCATCTTAGACCCTGTAGGGAAGCAGAGAATATGGCGTGCGTATAACCCTGTTATACACAAATACAACAGACAACTCACCACACATCATGCATTAGGACTTACACGCCTTCGGTGTGCAGGTGGTCTTCTCAACACGGTACTTTGGCCCCTTTATTTCCTCCCTGTGATCTCCACTGAGCTGAAACACGTGGGAGCTGGGAGCACAAACATTTCGGCAAATACTAGATCAAAAACGTTCAAAAGCGAGTGTATGTTGGGTCACAGATTCATGTCCACCACAAATGATTTATTTGTATCTGCAAAGCAATAAATTACCTGAGAGAAATGACGTCCATCACGTCCTCAGGCGTGTTGAGCATGACCCTGGCATCTCTCCCCTCCTGCAGCTGAACGCTGCCGTCCAGACTGGTGGAGCTCCTCAGCTCTGACACCCAGTCCAGCGCAGCCTGACCCAAAGCACCGTCAACCCCCATCCTGACTGACAGGCCCACATAAACCCTGACAACAAACACAGAGTTGTTACAACATGTTTAGCTGATTGTGTCATATGTAATTGATAAAATGTGTGTACGTGGGTTTGACGTGTCCAGTCAAGGAGAAGTGAGACGTATCCCGATAGTTGACGTTGCCCTTCAGACGCAGTGAGACGAGAGAGGTCATGTTGATGCCCATTTTGATGGGCAAACCAGACAGGGATGGTAAAATCAGCTGGTCTGACATCGGCACGGCCCTGTGGTTCAGCTGAACCTCATGACCCTGAGGGAAAGAAAGGGAAGTGAACAGAGTGAGACCCTGAAGTCACACAGACAGACAGACAGACAGACATACAGACAGACAGGCATCTCCTTGACAACCGCCGTCGTACCTTGAGCAGTTTGACAGCCAGCCCTGCCATGCTCAGCGACAGCTGGTCGATTTGCCTGTGGAGATCTTCACACGTAAATGTGCTGAGCTCATTTCCAAACACCTTGACGGCAACCCAACATCTGGGACTGTTCTCCTCGGTTCTCCTCCTCCCAGACAACTGGAGAATCCAAACCATGTCTTAAAAGTCAACTTCAGTACACACTATCGACATTTAACTGTCATTTTAAAAAGTAATAGTCTGTAGTGTGTTTACAAATACTTTTGTCTGTTTCCCCATCACGGCCTCCGGCACAGTTCCTGGATACTAACTTTCAAGGTAAGTGAAAACATTTGTGGCTCTTTATGTCTGTAATTTTCAAAGAAAGATTCCTGGAAAGTACCACTTACGTGTTAATTATAAGAAAACAGAGTAACTGTGCTTTCTCGTTATCTACTGGAAGCTTTACTTTCCATAAACATCAAAATATTATTATTTTTTTGAATGCATTACGGCTTTTTAAAAGGGAGAAAAAAGCTTTGACAGTTTGTAGCCTATTATTATTTAACCTACAATGTGAGACGGTATATTGTATTTCATCCTCAGGTTCAGTCACTTTGCTTCTAAACCTGCTCCCCTATGTAAAAATCCCACTGAGCTCACCATGGCTTTAGCCTGGGTTATAAAACTGTTAGTGCTGGAGGAACATGTTTCTTTTCCTTTTCTATTGTCATCATCAGTTCTTCTTCTTGTCCTCCTCGCCTCCTTCTCATGCTTTTGATTGGCAGATTCTTCATCAGAGTCGGGAGTCTGGTGGCCAAAAATGTTCTTCATAAGCGATTCAGCGTTTTCCACGTGAAGGTCCACCTGAGTTGAGAAGATGCAACCATTCAATATAATTTCCCCACGGATCCTTTCAGATGTAAACTCTAATAGAAATCACCCTCACTTCCAAGAGGTTATGGGCTCTACCATAAAAATACAGTGTGAGGTTGGCGGAAGCAGATCTCGGTAGAAACGATTTGGAGGAAAAAATTAAAGATGTTTCCAAGTTAATGATTCCCATTCCTGAAACAAACAGAACACTGCATCATTAGCTTTATTTGTGTCATCAGTAATATTATAAATCTTTTTTTACTTTACTAGTCTGGAATAATAAATGATTGTAAGCATAAATCCATTGTTACCTGTCGCAAATGTGTAGTCAGAATAGGACGAATACTTTAAAAATTCAGCTTCAAAGTCTCTGCTGATAATATCGTCAGGCAGTGACTCAATCAGTGACTGTTTCATGGGATCCTCACTTCTTAAGATATTCTTCAGGTGATTCCACACATAAGAGCCCACTAGAAAAAAGGAAGAGCAAAAGTTCCTAATACCATCAGAGACACATTAATCCACTTTAAGACTGAGGTACAAGCATAAACCACCAACCTTGGCTGGACGTCTCATTCCTCAGAGTTATTCTCACCACTGTGAATATGTTCTGGTCAGGGCAGCGCATGAGCTGCTGGTATGCGGCGATTCTGACCTCAGGATCCTCCTGGGATGAGCGGTACAGCTGCAACAGCACAGACCGCTGAGGGGAAGGAAGCGGCTGTCAGTCACTGGTGTCTGGTGTCTCATTGTGAGTTAATTAGAACATCATTCACACATTTAGCTTTTAGGATAAAAAAAGTCTATAGGTCATTGCGGTGTCATTACTGCAAATGTTTGATTCACTATTCGGTACAGACTAACATCAGCTGAGCAGGGGAAGCGTCTGAAGGCCTGGACAGCAGCGAGTCTCAGCTGCAGTGTGGTGGAGTGGCCGAGGACACAGCGGTTTAAGAGAGGAATGAAGGTCTGAGCAGACAGGCCGGCATTTCCCACTGATTTCAGCCCATACAGCACCTATCAGAAGACATGCACAATTAACCCTGGCCAATATATGCATGTGCTATATGGTGATTATACCATTAAACCATCACTGTCACCAGTGTCAACACTTTACCTCAGTCAATCGAGCAGGTTTTTCGCAGCCTTCCTTCAGGGTTTCCCATAAAGTCTTCAGGAAAGTCTGCACATGAGGAAGTTTATCGCAGGGAGTTTGGGATCTTTGGCAGACTTGATAGACCAAAGATGATCCAGCCAACAGGGCCTTGGTCTGCAGCTCAGGCACCTCCAGTAAGGCCTAGCATAAAAAAATTAAAAGTGCTTCAACACTCAACACACACTTAAATAGCTGCTGTACACATTCAAGAGTTCTTCAAGAGGCTAATTTATATATAAGCACAGGACAGATGATAGGTGGATTCAAGTAATGATTCGTGCCACAGCGGCTAAATGTTCCTACGTTGATAGAGTCGATGATCTGTGGGGATGGATGTGGGGCGAGGGCTATGGTGGTGAGGAAAGATCGAGCCTGCTCCTCCTCCACCTCTTTGTTCCTGATCAGGTCCGTCAGCAGCACAAGGCAGTTCTCGGACCCGCACACCGGTAATGCGTCTAACAATGGCTGCCTGTACAAACAGTTCAATAGTGCGATACTACAGTAAAGCAGAGGGGATTTTATGTAAAACCTAAATTTATTACACATTACAAGTAAAGTGTGGAAATGTGACTTATGGTGACTAATGGACAAACTAATAGAAAGTGTAAGGAATGGCCAAAAGACACAGACCAGTCATTGCGACACTTGAAAGACACTTCTTGCCAAAGCATCTTCAGTTGAGAAAGAGTCAGATCTCTCAGCTGGAACGTTAGTTGAAGGAACTCTTGTGACGTCTAGAAGCAAAAACACACAAACATATGTTATGTTCTGTGTAAAGAGATGAAGACGTATTCAAATGAGCTCAGCGGAAAGTCAAGTCTGACCCACAAGAACACGAACATGCCACAAACTGGGGTCCGTGAAGCCGTTTCAGAGCCAATCACGCAACAATACATCTAACTATAAGCTTATTGTAGAGGAGACGTACCCGCTGAAGGTCCGACGTGGTGCTGCACAGCCTCCTCACAGTCTGACTTGCTTGCAAAGGTGTTGAATTTCTGAAT